>NW_006800165.1:359952-431168 GCF_000485575.1 Poecilia formosa | reverse complement strand
ATTTCTGACTAAATAACCACTGCACAAAGAGAGAACATCTGAGCAAAAGCGTCGAAGCTATTGGACCTTTCAAACATACTGAAACATTACAGTAATAACTATTGTATGGGGGTAATGATTCAAATCTGAAATATGTGGTGTGCATTTGTGTTTAGCTCCTCTGAGTCGTTGAGCAATAACCTTCCAACAATTCAGACTTATGTCTTCATCAGCTTTTCTGACCTGAAACTTCTGCCCATTCTTCAGCTCAGTCCTGTTGCTCTTGCATAAAGAACATGCTTACTTAACTAATAGTTGACTTCTTAACAAACTGTTCCGTCCAGGCGGTGGATCTTTGCAGGTTCTTCAGAGTGGTGACGGTCAGCTTGGCTGCTCCTCTGATCAACTCTCTGGGTTTTTCAGGTTTATTGGAATGTTCTGGTGAACTAAACCGAGCTCAGTGAGAACTAACTTAAAGCTTGTTATGCCGCTTTGAATAACCTGGTAGTTCGATTCTAGCTGCTAATTAGGCGACTTTTTTAGGGAATTTGTTGCACCAGATTTTTTTTTTTATTTACCTTGGGTGTGTCACTTCTTTTGTTTTTGTTTTTTTAATCCTTTTTATAGACCGGAAAGTATCTATGAGATGATAATGTATCCTATAAAGCGTTTCATGCTTGGTAGGACAGCATCAGTCATTTGTACAAGTGTCTCAAAACAGCACATTGATATTCAACTCACAGAGCTTTCTCTCTCCCTGTGTAATTATAAGAGCAAAGGAGGAAGTTAGCCGATGATGATAGTGTTAAAGTCCACCGCGGGAGAGGGTCAACACGGGGGAGGGAATCAGCATAGCATCAGATTTTAATATCTGTTGCTTTTTGTTGGCTGTTTCCAGCTAATGGTCATATCTCTATTTTTTTTAAAAGCAGGAACACAAATGAATTGTTGAATTCAGGAAGATTTTTTCAACCCAAATCTAATAATGCATGGAAAAGCTGTGTGTGTGTATGTGTGTGTGTGTGTATGTATATGTATATATATATATATATATATATATATATATATATATATATATATATATATATATATATATATATATATATATATATATATATAAATCCTACATTTTTGTTCTGTGTTGTGTATTCAATATTCAGGATTTTGTCTTTCCTGATGGATTGTTTTAATGTTGATTTAGTAATCACTCAGACATCCTTATCATACTGGTACCACTGGAAATCCCCTTTACAAAAAGCTTCTTCATGAATAAATGAATCAATTGAGAAATCCCAAAGAAACTGTCTTAACCCTATAAGACATAAGTTTCAATTGTCTGCTTATTTTAATTGTGCGCAGTTCTTTAAATGTCCAAATATATATTTGCCCATTTATCCATATTAACTGGAACTTTCAATATCTAGCAAGTTATTTGTGCAATTTATCATCTATTAAAAAAAGAGCTCTTCAGATTAATTTCACTCCCTTCTTTGGTGGGGGGTGAAATTACTGTAATAACATGATATTGTCTGGAAAATGCAACGTTTCCCCTTTCAGAAATCAGTGGAATTTCTTAGATAGCGCAAAGTTTGGCAGAACGATGGCGCTGCAAATTTGGCTGGATTGTCACCGCTACGTTCGGTCTGGAAGGGTTAAGGTGGAACAGCACAGGCTCCACCTTAAGAAACTCTGATTCTCTTATAAATGTATAAAAATGTACTGAATGGAATTACATAAGAAAACTTCTAAGGTCCTGTTTGAAACAAAAAGCTCTCTTGCTCCCCCAGTGATCCTGCATTATCCGTGTCCTCTAAAACTGACAGTGATGACTTTCTCTCTTTCTTTCTTTTTTATGAAAGTCAATAACGTCAGGGGAATAATGTCCATCAATGTGTCACAACTTGTTTTTTTATGTGGTTATATGTGTGTGTTCATATGTTCTGCTGCTGCCCTCTACACCTCTTTAATTGCCCCCCGGGAACAGATCAAGTTTTATTGAATTAAGCTGAATAACTTTGTTTCTGGCTCTCTGTTTTCTCAGTTTCTGTGTGTTTGATCCAGTAACTCTCCCTGACATTTCATCGTTACAGGATGACATAAAAATATCTACCTGTCCAAACGACATCCTGCTTGTTACGTTGTTTAAAAAATGTGTTTCCTGCCATTAGCTCTAATAACGTACTACAGGAATTCACAATATTCATTTTGAACAGGTCCACAGTTCTTTCAAACATGCTGTTGTTGAGCCCTTCTCAAAGAAGTGCTAATTGGAGCTAACACAGCATAAATATTGCAGGCCTTTCTATAATTTCTCCTTTATCTTAAAACTTCTAGAAAATGGTGTCAGACAAGCTCATTCCTTTTATGGCAAATCTTGTGAAATTCAGTCTGATTTTTATAAACTTTATTCCACATAAACTGATTTATTCAAAGTTTCTAAATTTCATGTTGGCTGACTCTGGAGCATCCTCTGTAATGCTTCTCCTGGAGTTTACATTTGCATTTCTCACTATTGATCACAGTATTCTGATTAACTATAGGCCCCCAGGTGTAGTCAGAATTGTGGGTTTAAGCTAACATAATATTTCAAGCATTATTTTTTTTGGTATTTTGGCATCTTCTGCCAAACCAAACCCCAGGAACTTTGGTATCATTTTTTTATTCTGCAATCCCACTTGCTAGAAAACCATTCCTCTTCTGAGAAATATTTCTAAACTACAAACTGTGGTGTTTAAAAGCCGAATCAGAGACGATTAATCTATTTCACGTCCTCTTGATTATCGGAGCAGCCTTTTCACATGTTTACCGTCTCCAGTCGGGTTTTAACCAACACATTTTAGAATTCGTTTTAAAATTTCAGTCCTTACTCTCAGAGCCCCATGTGGTCGAGCCGCAGCCTTTATCTCTGACTATGTGGAGCCTTACAGCTTTTCTGGCCGTCTGATATCGTCCCGTCTTGGGCTGCTAATGATTCCTCTAAACACATTTTAAGACCAGAGGGGAGAAATCTTTTAGAGCGGTGGCCCCCAGATGGTGGAACCCGCTGCCTTCATCTTTGTGATATCTTCATTCTGTTGATTCTTTTAGAAAGAAGCTGAAGAAAATTCATCCCGACAGGCTTGTAACCAGTTCTGTGCTGTACGATGTTAAATATTTCTTGTTTTACCTTTTATTATTCTACCTTCTGTGTTTATTATGCTGGTTTTTATTGTGTTTCTGGTTTCTGATCTGAGAAAAGTGACAGATTAATATTTTTTTTTACTTCACTTCATTTGTGAGGTCGCGTGTGAGCGAACACAAGTCTAGCCAGCAAATTTGAATGCTGTCTAACTGTTGCTCCGCAGAAAGAGGTTAATCTATGAAAATGAAGGGCACCGCTGGTGGGCTGAGGCACTGACATTTGTAAAAAAAAAAAATAAAAAAACCTCCTCCTTCTTCCACTCTCTGCAGCTGCAACGTCAAACATCTCCAGAGGCGTCATGTGTGCATCTCTCGTCTGGAAAGGCCGCAAAACTGGGGGGAGAACTGCTGCGAAGTCCGCTATGTCATCCTGATACTCGCCCCGTCCAAAATGGTAACACCTGCAGCAAGATTTACATTTTATCGTTTGTGATTCCTAATTGTCTTTACTTATCTTTTTTTTCATGTTATTTATAGTTAATGATTGTGATTTATGTGTAAGATTTCCCACTTTTGTAATGCCAGCCATTTTGATCACTGATTTTTTTAAATTAAATAATTAAAAATGCCAACATCAGGTAGTCAATATTTACAGTGACTTGCAAAAATATTCATGCCACTTAAGTTCATTGGAATTTTATATCATCGATCAACACAAATTCAAACATAATAGTGAAGAGAAAGCAAAAAGCTTTTCTACAAAAACAAAACAATAAAATCTAAAGGAAAAAAAAATTGTTACAGGTCAATGTATTCATCTGCCTTTATTTGGACAAACCTAACAAACACAGCACCACCAACTGCTTCTCAAAAATATGTCATTAGTAAAGAAATCCAACCTACATGTGAATGTATCTCAAGGAGGAAAGTCAGTCTGGAAAACCCCAGAGTCCAACCAACAAGATGGTTCAGGAGAACATTCAAAAATATACAATACACAGCTCTCACTTTGTATCTTTGTTTATTCTTAATGTGGGAAAGAGGAACGTGTTACAACTAGAGAACTAAATGTATATACCAGAAAACAGCTCTGCCTATCAGTGGCAGATTAGCCAAAAGGAAACATCTAAAACAAGCTAAAGATTTGGATAAACGGTTTTGAAATGGAAGGTAAGAGTGATTACCTAACATGATAGACATTAGCCCCTAAACAAGCCTGGTTTATCTAACAGGAACTCAAACATTGTACTGGCTACTACTTTTCCTTTCCCTCCGTTACCTAAACAAAAAATGTAATCAAACATTGGCAAATTTTGTCCAGTGACCAGACCACAGATCACAGCTTTTGAAGTCTTCCTATTTCTGCCAATAAGCAGGTTAGTAGTTTGTCATATTTCCTGGTTGGGCTGACTATTTCAACCATCCTCAACATTTTTGGATCATTTAATTTCTCACAATAAAGTTTAGAGATGTTTTCACCCCTGACAGTTTGGTAGACTCTGATGGATTGGGAACCAAAGTTGTAAAATTATTCCCCTCCTCGCCTGTGGTGGCGCTGCACCAACAACTACTGGAGGAAATGACATGAAAACCTCTGAAGAAGACACTGAGTGCAACTTCATTCCTCATGAAATGTAAACAAAAATGGAGTGGCGTCTGATTTTAGCGGTTGTAGGATTTCTCCTTTGTCTTTGGTAAAAGATCGCAAGCAATTTCTCCTGCTAGTGCTAGACTCACACGTTTTGTTTGGTTGAATTTACCCAGAATATCCTGCGCTTTAGCCCACTTCCTATTTGGAGTGGTCGCCGGTCCGTTTGGCATTCAAACATACTTCCGAAATGCTCCAGAGTTCAACCAAACCAGACCTAGGTTTTTAGGCGGACCAGAGTTCACTTCACACCTCGCCAAACGAATCAGTTTTTCTATGCAAGCAAACTAAACAGGGCAGGTAGGAATGCACTTTAAGTGAGTGCTGTTATCAATATTTGCTCAAACAGCATCATGGAGACTAAGGAACATGCTGGAAGTTTCTGGGAGGAAGCTTTGGAGAAGTTAAAAGCAGAGATGGTCTTTAAAACGATATCCCAACCTTTAAACATAACCACTGTCATTCAAAAACTTAAATTCTACGACAAAACCACAAAACCTGTTCTGACAAGGTCATCTACCTCTCGACAAATGTGGTGGTAGAAAGAAAGCTATTAGTGAAAGAAAATCTAAGTCCCATCTGCAGCTTATTACAAGTCAGTTTATTTTGATATTATGATTAAAGTTTTCATCTAAATATTTATTGGTGGGGGGTTTTAGGTAACGATTGTTTCTTACATTTTTGTATTTTTTTTTATTGTAGAATCTCCTTTTGTTCCATCAAAATGTGAAGTATTTCTGGCGGCCATAAAACAGCTCAACCTTTCTGTTCCTTTCTGCTCCATCTCGAGCTTTTAGCAAAATACATACCTGGATAAATGCATTCACAGTTACACATCACTCCCCTGTCTTCAGAAGGCTGAGTGTTGCCCCATTCCAGCAAGAAAGCCACCTCCCAATATCTGCCTTTTATTGCTAGAAAAACAAGATTTTTTTGTCTCATTCTGTCCTCGAATATTTTATTTGCCCAAACCGACGAGAACACCAGTTTCACCAGTATTGTCATGTATTGAGGGGAGGGGAGAGGAGCTAGCCTGCAATCAGAGATGCCTCAGTTAACTATAATATATTTTCAGTTTGTTTGCGTCTCTGGTCTCTATCTCATTTTCCCACACCAACCCTTATTTATTTTTGTTCCTTTTTGTAGTTCCTGCAGCACTCTCCTCGCCAGTCTTAGAGGCAGCAATCAAAGCCACTAATGGCATTCTGAGAGACATTATTCTGAGCCCCAAGTAAACACGAAGACCTATTATGCCTCAATTATGCTTTATGGTGACTTCCTCTGCAAGAGAACATCTTTGAAGGAGCACGATGATAATAATAATGGGAATTCCTCTGCTTGGTGAATGTACAGTATGTTAATCTGTATCCGTTTTGGTGGAGCATTTTCCATCACTAGTCAGTCAACAAGCCTCAGAGAAGTTTTTTTTTTTTTTTTTTCTTTTTTTTTTTTTTTGTTTATTTGCCCATGTTAATTTTTTTTGGGTTTCAGGACTTTTTGGTTTTTTTTTAAATTATTATTATTTCATTACTTGGTTTTATGTATGGTTTCAAAACAGTGTGAATATCCTCTAGAAACGTCAACGTTTTGAGGTGTTACCACCACAACCTTCAACATATTTTCTGGGGTAAAATCTAATTATTTTATAGCATCTAGGGGCCATCATAATAGTGAAGCTCATGGAAAAAGATGCAGGGTTCTCAAAATTAATTATGGTACAAATAAAAACTGAAAAGTGTGGCATGTACTTATATTGATTCGCCCCTGAGTCAGTACTCTGCAGAATGACCTTCATCCCAATTACAGCTTTGCATAATCAGTTAAGGCCAAGTATTCGTATTCAACTTTCAGTTTTTAGAATTCAACTCAGAAGTTTGTTAGGAAATGAGATTGACATCTGTCAAAAGATAATAAAACAATATAAAAGGAATATCAATTTTTAAAAAAATGTTTTTATATCCTCTTATTAATGTGCTATTTAGTGAATAGAAAATTATTTTGTTCATTTTAACTTACCTTAATCAAGAGAAGTTTAGTGTGATTTAACTTCACAGTGAGAAAAAAGGCACATGTGTCTTTTTATTAAATGTATTTTATAAATGCACTTTACGTGGTTTGAATTGTATTTTCATAAAATATTTTTAAACTTTTGTTCTGTTGATAATAGTGTTGCTTATTCTCCACTCCCCCACATTTTTATTCATCTTCATGTGTTAATATTTTTTGTATTAATATTACTATTAATATAATTTGTAGATAGTTTGGCTTTATAACTCAAAGGTGATTTGTAAGCATTTGATTCAGGAAGGCAGCTCCAGTTACAATTTAATCAGAATAAGTTTTGAAGGGTTAAAAATAAATGGTAGACAGTCGCATGTCTGTGAAACATTGGTAAATACACACAGAAGCTTAAAAATCGACCCCTCAAAACATTTAGTCCCAGCCTCTTTTATACAGCGTCGTCTTAAGCCATTCACCACACGACTGCTGAACATTCCCACAACAATGTGGTGACAGTTTTTCTGGACCTTTTCCACTGTTGCTTTTCGATAAGGCTGTTCTGTTTTTCTTCACAGTGGGAGACTCGGTGCCGGGGATTCACTCTCACAGTCAGAGCTGTGACAGAGGGTTTGCAGGGTTACTTTTGTCTAGAGAGCACAAGAGGCAGAACAAGACGCGACAAAATATGTTGTAGAAATCCATGTTCTGTGAGAATGTGTCCTCGATGACTGGTGTTTGTGCTCATCACAATCACTCAACTGCAACATACAGGTCAGATTGCATAGAAACAACACTTACACACACAAATTTTCTTTTTACACATGGTCTAAAAGTAACACTGTAACTCGAGTCTGACTTGAAAAAAGTCCCAAATCTCATTTTTATTCAAATTCAGATTATTGATCACAAAGGGAAATTAAATGTCTCTAATTTTGACTTTGAGCTGCTTCTGTTTTCTCTTCAGTCCCTGAAGGCTCGTTTTTTTCTTATTCAACATTTCCTTTAGTTCACTAGTGACGCAGAGCTTGTTATTAAGGAATCATTTCACTGTTCTTGTGGGGACGGTGTTGTCCACACAGAAGTTTATGTACTTGGTCACACATCCAGTCATGGTACTAATGTTCTCTCCACATGGCTGGCAAAGAGCAATCCAATTTTTAGCCTCAAGAGGTGACATCAGGTTGGGGTGTAAGCCACAGGCCAACACTGACATGATACACTAATCCCCCTGTGAAAGGGCAGATCAGATTTGTATAATTGTTCTATATGACTTATAAACAATCTGTCCCTGTTAGATGTAGTTTCATAATAATGACCACACACACTCCTCTTGAGCTGAACTTTACATAAAAATGACTGGGGTTGTTACAGAACAAAACCACACACGTGCAGTGCAGCAGGAGTTGCCTCCTTTCCTCCAAAATCTCTTTTCATAGGATCTCCCAATTTCCCCACACGACCGGCCCAAGTATGCAGCTCAGGTTTTTCAAAGGGAGTTGTGCCTATAAAGGAGAGTTACTCCCTCGTTCATGATTTCTTTAAGAGAATGCATCTAAAACAGTTTGTGTTGGTGAAGCTGGGTTTCAAAACAACAAGCGCTTCTGAAAATACTTTGAGGGATTATTAAGGAAGCAAAAAAACATGAAGCCAAAAAAAACATCTGAAAGCACACACACACACACACACACACACACACACACACACACACACACAAAAGTCTTCAGAAAGGTTTTGCAGACTTTGAAGTCTGTTTATTTTCCTGCTGTTCAGCAAAAAGTGCACAAATAGGGATGCCAGTAATGTTTCATTTGAGCTTACCTTTACTTCACTTCAAAATTCAACATGTAGATTTAAATTTGGAAACAGGTTCTAGGGATCTGTGCTGTAACAGAGTTTTCTATCAAAACATGAGATTTTCACTGTTTGCAAAAACAAAATTGGCACAGGGATTGCCTCAAAAAGCTGTAAGATTAAGAGATTCAGTAGATGTCAAATGGCCCAAAAGATCAAAATTACTGGTACAGTTTAATGAAACTGTTTTCCCCATACAGGTTCCTTCTGTTTTTGATTTTTGTTTTTGTCACATGCAGATACAAAATGTAGAATAATACAACATAAATGTTGATTTCCTTTATTGCAGGGAGCAAAACCTGCCATCAAACATTTGCGTTGATGGAATTGCAGAATTATTTTATATCAGCCACATTGTGAGTTTTGAAACAAGAGCAGTCTGTTTAAAGTCATGCCACAGCATTTCAAATTGGGTTTTTATCATTGCTCTGCTGCATAATCCAACCAAGGTTGAACTTAAGGTCACACAGGGAGGCTCACTACGGTTCCATATTTTCACTTTTGTTGGATATTTGATCTCGCATGAAGCACCAAAACATTCAAAATGACTTTTAACTCTTTCCTGTCACTTTGTTTCTCATCTGATCTTAAATTGCCTTAGCATAAATTAAGACACGTCGGCTGAAGGCTCTCATTCAGACGGTGCGTTCTATTCGTTGCATCCAAACGAATCAAAAATAGTCTGAAGAAAAGCATTCTTAATGCTACGGCAAAAAATAACGTCTCAGATCTCCAGTATCAAACAGAAGTCAACATCTGGCAAATGCCGTCTGTCCACCTTGACTCATCTGAGCATGAGGCATCACTGATGCAGAGTCCTCCGTTCATCATTGGTATCCTGTCAGTGTGGAACATGGCACACACATCAAGTTGTGATGGAGTCAGGTCACTGCACAAATGTGGGCACAAATGGTCTCTGGTTTCCTGTTGATGCCTCTCAAGTCCTCCCTCATTCTCCCATGACCCATTATCCTCCAGAAGGGATAAAGGAAAAGCTGGAGCTGCGCAGCCAGCTCAGGTTGTTGCTTCTTTTTTTGGCTTCCTACAGTCGCTGCACTCTGAGTTACGTTTGGCTAAACTTGCTAACTAATTGGAGGCGATTCCAATCCAGAAACATCGAAGTTTATTTCAAATGGTGTTTGAGTAATGCTTAAAATGTCATTGCGTCGGAACAGAAGTCGGCCATTACTGACACAGAAAATGGAGGCCACCAGCCTTCTTCCTGTGTGAAACATGTACTTAGAGCAACATGGCTAAAGGCATCAGGTGGCTTTTAAGATGGAGATATATTTTCCTAGTTTTTAAAGAATCAAATGAAATACATTTCTTTTATTTGTAATACCAGTTTAATCAGTTTACTTATAAATTAACGAGATGACCCGTCAACTAAGTACCTAACAAATCACGTTATTTTTCTATTTAAATTCATTTTTTTTAATGGTTTATGACAAAAAGTAGTATTTTATGGAGCGCTGTGACATAATCAAACCATTTGGAGTTTGATGTATCACAGTAAAATTGTTTAAATTGAGCTTTCCGAGATCGAAGACAAAATGTACAACAAAAATAATGTGCCAGACTAACAAAAAATATTAACTTTGAGATTAAAGTTGTAATAATATGAGAATATAGTCTCGATGATGCAGGAATAAACTACCAGAATAAAGTGGCAACAATAAGAGAATGAAGTAGTAATTTTATAACTTCTGCACTAAAAAGTTGACTTAATAAAAGGGAAATGTTGAGCCTTTCATGAAAGTTATATTTTGGTATCAGTTTTATAAATACGGTATAGTTAATATTTTAACACATCAGCATCAAATTGTCATCAGTAGTAGGATTGTACAAACTGCTGAGTATTTTGAAGAAAGAATCACAGACTAGACTGGTCATAACTCTATGAAAACTTTGCTCTCATTAAAGCAATTTTTTCTGTTAATTTCATGATTTTCTAATGGCAATATTGTGTCTTTGTGCTAATATTATGAGATAATTATAAAAAAAATCTCTTAGTCTGGCCCTGTCTTAAAAACATCCCCTTTTTTCTGATAATAATTGAAGCAGACTTTAAAACACTATGATAGCCTGTGTGACACAATCAGTGTTTGTCATTTTTCTGTCTCTTGTAGAAAAGCACCAAGACGGCGATGGAGCTGGGCAGGACGTTTGGCACCCTTTTCTCTGACATCTCCTTCAGGCAGAAGCTGTTAGAGACAAAGACGCAGGAGGAGTTTAAGGAGGCTTTGGTGTTCCAGAGGCACCAGCTCACAGCGGCCAACCAGCAGCCCATCGCTCTGGGGAAGAAGGAGACGGTCCCCCGCAGCCACAAACCTCTCAAGGTGCAAAACGTCCCCTTTCAAAAACAAGGGAAAAAAGTACAAAAATCGGGTATAATTTTCTTAAAATAAGAAAAATTATTTGCCAACAGAACAAGAAAATTTTGTCAAGAGTTTTCCAAAACAAGAAAAAATATCTAACCAAGATGAACCTACAAATATCTTAAAATTAGTGTATTTTTACTTAAAACAAGCCAATTTTACTTGTACAAGTAAGATATATTTTTATTTTAAGAAAAATATTCTCAAGTAAAGAAAATGTTACTTGACATTGAATTTCTTGAAACTATAAATATATCATTTATATTAGCATGTTTTTTACAAATCCAGCTGGATTCCTCTGGATTTTGAAGAGATTCTGAAATACATGTAAAATGTAATTAATCATAAGTAACGCTGTGGCAGCTATATCTTGTTCTGGTTGCTTCTGCAGATGAATATTGGGGGGGAAAATGGGATTTTGGGTAGCATTCACACATATTTTGTAGTGGCATCGTATTCCAACATTATGAATTACTATCTTTAGTTTGCTTCTTTGCTTTAAGTTTATTATTTTTCAGCTTCCTCTTCAACAACTTGAATCCCTAACCCATGTTTAGCTAAAGTGTTTAGACACCACAAATTATTTAGCATTTTGTCACACAACAACCACAGTCTTAATTGTATTTTGTTGGGATTTTATACGATACATCATCTCAAAGTGATGGATGCCTCTGATGTTCTATTATTAATGACAATGAATAGTATGTCCAGGAGTGTTCAGAGTAAAATGAACACTTTATAGAAACAAAGTTCAGTGCTTTAAGCATCTAGGGACTAAATATTTCTTTTTCAAACTCAGTTTGGATGCAGAGTGTCTGGAAACATAAATGCATTTAGATGAGATACTTGAGTTTCTGATGTATCTTGACTTTGACTCTTGATTCTCGTTTTGCAGTATCCTGTTTTATTTTGGTTCTGCCTGCTCTGTGTCCTTCTTATGTCTTGTTTTCACCTGTTTATTTCTTTCTGCTCATCTGACTTTGTATTTGAGTTATTTCTGTGTTCAGTAGTGTTCTGTTTGTGTATTTTTCTCTAGCCTTTGGTCTGTGGGCATTTTCTTTTCAAGTTTGTGTTCACTTATTTAACCTTATTTTTGTATTTAGCATATGTCCTCCATGTCTGTTTTGGGTCATCCTTAGAGCCACTAACATTGTCACAGGGACGGTTTTGTGGGGATTGGTGTTGGCGTTTTTCATCAGACATACATTTTTTGCTTTTACACTGCAAAAGCACAAAATGTTACCAATTATTTTTTATGTCTGGTTTCTAGTGCAAATATCTTAGATCACTTGAAATAATTAATAAATAACTTTTTAGCAAGTTGTGTGAGCTTGTTTCAAGTCAATAATTCCTTATATTAATATAAAGTACTAGTTCCATTGGAAAATGATTTAACTTATAACAAGACATTTTTCCAGTGTTATAAGTGAAATATTTTGCCAATGGAACTTGTACTTTTTATTAATATTAAGGAATTATTGACTTGTAACAAGCTCATATATCTTCCTGAAATTTTCATTTTAAGTTAGTACACTTAAATTTACACAAAAGACATTCGCACTAGAAACTAGACAAAAAATACTTGGTAAAATTTTGTGATTTTGCTCGCAGGTCAAAAAGTTTAAGTTGATCTGATCAGAGCACATTCTTCCATGTTTGCTGTTTCCGCCATCGTTTGTGCCAAACTGTGTGTGGCATACTTTATATCTTTCTCCTCAGTATTATTTGACACTTTTACAAAAAGGCCAGATTTCCATTAGTAATTCTCGTCCTGTCAGCGGATGCTCCCGCTTGTGCTGTGGATCTCTGCAGTTCCCCCAGCCTTACCACCTGCCTCCTGGCTGCTTCCCTGATTAATGTTTTCCTTGCCCTACTTGTCAGTTTCAGGTAGACTGCCATGCCTTGGTAGGTTTGCCACACACTTTCCATTTTCATATGACGGATTGAGCAGTGCTCACTGAGATCCCAAACCTTTCTTTAACTTCAGAAGTCACCTAATTAATAAGTAGAGGTGACTTCTGAGGGTGTTTTCACACCTGATAGTCTGGTAGACTCTGTTCGATTGGGACCAAAGTTGAAACATTTGTTACATTTTCAGCTGCTGTGGTTTGCTTTCACATTGCACCGAGTCAAACAAACCAAAGCTGTTCACACTCTCACTTGCTGCACCATAATCACTAAAGGAAACAACAGGGAAATCTCTGAAGACACTGAGCACAACTTCCATCTTCAGAAAAAGGATTTCTCTTGAGTCATTTCTTCTAGATTCGCACATTTGTACTGCACTACAGCCCACTTCCTGCTTTTGGAGTGTTTACCATTCACAAAGGCATTCGAACCGTTTCAGAGTTCACTTTAATCGAACTGAGATCTAGATATTTAGGCTGACCAAAGTTCCTCAAATGAACCGGATGTTTTAGATGGAGTTGGATTAAAGCGGACTGAACAGATGAGTGCAGCCAGTGTTCACTGCCTGCAACACTGTGAACACTTTTACAAGCCACTGCAGCTCCAACTTTTCCTAAAGCTCTTCCAGCGGCGCCTCATCCTCTCATACCACCTGTCACCCTGTCCTGCTCACTCAACTGGCTTTACTCATTCGTCTTTTCTCTCCTCCTAATCAATCAGCATCAACTTCTGTCAGGCCTCCTCAGTGGGTAAATGACCTTACATCTCAGTCCTGTCAGAATCCACTCCTCCCCTTAACTACACAAACGCCCACACACACACGCGCACAAACACACACACACACACCAACGCACGCACGCCAGAGGGGTTTTATTCAATTCCACGGACCAACACCACCTCCTAATGTTACCTTGACAGGCCGTGGCTCCTAGACATTTCCCTCGTTTTTTGTTTTTTGTCCTTCCTTGTTTTTTTAGTCGCTCAGGATTTTGCTAGGTATTTATCCCAGGTCTAAAAGGGCTCAGTGCCACTCAGAGAAAAAAATTGGCACTGAGATTTTTTAAATAAATAAAGGTAGAAAAAGGTTTGGGGGGGAGAGGAAATTTTAGCCATGGCAGTAGTTGGAGCAGGTAGAATCAACAGCAAAGCGATAGTTAAAAAATAAGTCAGCAGAAAACTGCCTTCTCATTCCTTCACATCAGACCACCCACAGCAAACCACTTCCTCATACTTAAAAAATAAATAAATAAATAAATAAATGCCAAATTGTTGATGCTTTTCCTTTCCATTGCCTCACACTTTTGACCGTTCGGCGCGAATGGTAAACAGGTGGACAGTAATTCCCTCTCTGAGACTTTATGTTTATCACACATGAGCCAAAAGCCGGTGATCCTCTCCCGCCCCCGCCCCACACAAAGACACACACTCACACGTGTAAGTATGCGTGGCCTTATAAAACCAGCAAACACAAAGGGGAGCAAAATGCTGATCCTGTTTGTTTTTATGTTCTTCACGTCGAGCTAAATTGCTTCGTTCTGCAAAATGCCATCAAAACTTTTTACGATGACAAATGAGGCAGGAATGATTATCCTACTCCCATAATTCCGCCCCTCCTTTCACTTAACTGTGTAAAGTCATGCTTAACAGGGAAATTAAACTCTGGCTAATTGGATAATTTGCTTAATAAGCTCAATCAGGACTTCACATTTGCTCCGTGGCTGGTGCAACCTGAAAGCTCATATTTTCAAGGAGCGCTCTCCCCGTTGAATCACGTGGCTGTCGTCGAGCTAATTCCCTTTCTGACCGCGCTAAAAATTCACCAAGTCCTCCATTCTGGACTGCCGCCGTCATCGCTCTGTCATCTTTTATCGTTCTGGGGACAGAGATCTCTCTGAACGCGCGCCTTAATGTGACCATGCCGCTTCACTCACCTTGTTTTGGATTACAGAACTTTTGAGGGATAGCTCATTACGGCAGATGACTCAGATTGGGGGGCTTAAATCATCCCTGAGAGAGCCTCGTTTGGAGTTACCAGTGTCTTTTCTGAGTCATCAAATAGGTAGTTTGAATCAAAATCCGTCACGGTCCACATTTAGGGCACAGAATGCTAAAAACATCCAGAGTTAGATTCAGCCTCTGGCCTTCAGTGTTCTTACAATTGTTTTATTGGGGTAGTGTTATGTAAAATCAACTTTTTTGAGCTTTACATAATCTTATAATGTCATACTTTCATCACAAACAAACCTGGAGTGTTGGCTTGATTCTTTCGTGCATGTTTGAGTAATTATTTAATCTCCAGTGGCAGCCATTAAGCTGCACAAAACACCTGGATGGACCTAGCTCCGCCTTCGAGGATGAAGCTCCTCCCCAGAGCTAAGGTCTCCAAGCTTCCAAGCTTCTGCCACACAGAGACAGAGGCCCAATTTCAAGGTGTTAAATCACAAAGTCAAATTTCTTTTAAGTCATATTTGATAGATGAAGCATTTTTATAACAAATGAAGGTTGTACTTGATTGTGCTTTAGAATGTTATTCATTTTATGAATACATAATTCTGCCCATGTAAGTCACAAAGAAACTGACTAAAATGTTTGTCAGTTGAAATAAATATGTGAATTTCTTTTCCCCCATCCCCTAAAACTTGTAAAAACCTCATAACTGAAGCATTTCCAGCATCGTTCTTTGATGCATTGTTTGGCGAGTACAAAATCAGGAAGGGTTCTTATCTGACCTCTGATACCAACTTCTCTGACACATTGTCCCTGTTGGAGACAACTGAGAGGTGAAGAAAGTAGAAGAATGTCTTCAAAAGTGCTGGCAGCACTCATGTCACCTCTCATTATGACAAGCTAACAAACTTTAGCTAAGCTAGTGTATTTTCATTTTATGTTTTCAAATCCAAAGGAAATGCAATATTAAAAATAACAAGAAAAAGGCCCGCTCCAAGATCATGAAATTTTGGCCCCAAGTCAATTTACTGTTTTGTAAAAAATCTCTGTAGAGGGAGAAACCTCACACAAAAACTGTCTCATTTATTCTAAGGAATTACAGCACATATAGCACTACAAAGAGGTGTCCCTCCTTTTCCCAAACGGGGGGATTGGTATACTATCTAGTGGCAAATCACAAACAGTTCCTCGCAGCATCACATGGGAGAGTCACGTTGTATTGATTTTCAAAGAGATTGGGCTGAAATCCTGTGGATAGGAAGACAATGGGTTTCTGCTGCGTTACCATTTGACTGTGAGGTGTGAACGTAGGATGGGCTGAAAACATTATCTAAAATACTCCAGGAACATATTCACAAACAAAGTTAGTACAATGTGGTACCTGAAAGATTTAATGAGATGTCACTCAGAAAGTCAAATATTTTTGAGTTTTCACAACTTTTGAAACACACAGCAGCCATATTGGCTACATGTGTCATAAACTAGCCTGTAGTTTATGACATGCATCACAAACTACCTGTTATGACACCTTCTTAGAATTTGTGATTTTCAATGTCTATTGAACCACTTAATGCGCAATTAAACCACAACATTCAACAAAACATTTAGGGGAAATGTATTTTTCATCTTCTTTTCTGGCTTTTGAAACACAAACCCCCCAAAACAAGCAGCAAACATAAAGTCCTGGTTCAACTATGTTAGTTTTCATCTTTAAGTTTGATAATAATCTGTACATCCAATATACTAAAGTAGTGCCTTTCAGTTTCATGCACATCTAAGTCATATCAATGACATAACTTGATATATATATATTTATATTTAAACTCAGCAGACACTCTATATATCCTGATAAATATTCACTCACCTCAGCATGCTGAATGCCTGGAGCAGCAACAAGTGATGGCAACTTTATCATTTGCCATCACTGGCAACTGATGGCAACTGATAAGGGATTAATAATCCTTTATTAATCCCTTAACTAATAAGGGATTAATTATTTGATCCCTTGAGGGCAGACATAAGGCATGTTTCCATTACAAATCTGCACATAACTTTGTCAGTGTTGCGTTAATGTCGAAAAACACAGTTTTGATTGAATAAACAATTAAAATTACACATGAATAAGTTATTCAAAAATATGCTGCATCATGATCCTCCAGCTACTTGCTGTCTTCTTCTTTGTTGTTTTCACCGGTGGCAAGATCCGGTTGTTGCTCTTGTGACTAGTGCGAGGTCAAAAATGTATTTCCATTTTAGTTTTGCAAACTAAACCATTTTTGATAGGGCAAAAATCGAAAAACAAGATTTTTTTTTTAACGTGAGTGTTTATGTTAAGCAAATTAATTTTTGAAATGTCAAATTTTGCAGCTTTAGATGATTTAAGGGGCATCAGCTATAGATGATCTGAAGTTTCCCAAAGTTCAAATCATGAAGTTTGGGGGGGAAAAAATAACTGAACAAGACACATCAACCTAACACAGCCCATCTTGAGGCAATAAAACAAATGTGAATTTGACTCCCATCATTCCAAAACGCTTAAATTGCTTAGAAAAAGAAGGGATACAAAGTGGCACGCACTTTTAAACGACGTGATGAAATGTTCAACAAAGTGCACTTAATTTCATGGTTGTTTTTAATGTTGCCAACATACTTGGAGAAGCCAAGCTGAATACACACATATAGTCCACCACACACAGACAAACCCATGTGAACAAATGCACATGTTTACGTCACTGCCTTGTTAAAGCTCTATCCTGGTTAACGACATCTAGATACCCTCCATTTAGCAAAAAAGAAAAAAAAAGATGTTGAGTGGATGTCCAAACACACCAGAACTTTTTAGTTTTCTTCCAAGTCTCCCTCTTTGCTTTTTTTCCCCACCATGTAGACTTAATTAATAAGAGTTTTCTTCGAGCTAATGTTATGACATGTCAAATACCTAAAGGCTCTAATCTGAGGTGCTGTTAATTGGTCATTTCTGAGGCTTGTAACTCTAATGAACTACTCCTCTGCAGTAGAAGAAACTTTGTCTCCTGGGGCGCTCCTTGTGAGACACATTTTATCACAGTGTTTGATGTTTTTTTTTTTTTATAATTGCCCTTTGAAAACATTTTAAAGTTCCTGTAATTTTAGCTGACACTAAATGTCTTAAAGATATCTTGAGATTTCAAATAACATAGTTAAGAAATGCCTTTAAATGAATTATGACGATGGTAGAACAAAGTTGTTTGTAGATCTATGAGCAACATCATCACTAAACCAAATAATAAATGCTTAAAGGAAGCTAACATTGGAGCATTATTAGATTTTTACATCACCTCAGTGTATGTTATTGCAATTTTACTTGATACATTTTAACTACAACTTTTTCACTTCAGTTATTCACCATAAATGTGAAATAGAAGGAAAATACTTCATGCTTTCAAGAATTTGAAGCCAGTTGTATGAAACCCACCTCTTTCTTTTGCAGCCTCTAATAACTAATTATTGATTAGTTTTTTTGTTTTAAATATCTAAAATCCTGCCAAACTGGTGACTTGATCTTTCCTCTTAACTGCAATTTCATCTGGAGCTGCTGGATTCATTTCCTCCTTTCACTCCTGCTTGTTCTTTTGACATGAAACTCCTCCCAAATAGTCGCATACACTGCATGTATTCTGTCCGTGGACCATAGAGATTTCATAGTCAAGTTTACAGATTGCCTACATTCCTTGTGGCATATTCCTTCATTTCTCACAATCTGAATGAATTGATGAGCTAGTTGGATGGCTAGCCTAGTGTTTTTTTTTCTCCACCACACAACTGTCAGTGCTGCACATAGAGGCAGTCATGCTAGGCGTCCTTGCGACTGGTTGCACCGACTCCCAACTTCATCATGTCTGTGTCGCACAAACAGAACAGTTTAATGTGAACACCGTTTCCTGTCTAACAGTTTACCACGTGAATCTGTGTGTTACCAAGGACAACAAACATCTGCATTGAGTCCACCTCAAATACTCATCATGTACGTACATGTGGGCCTACGAGGAGTGAAGCACACCTGGGGGGCAAGATGAGACTGCTACTGATTGTTACTCAATAGGTTGTTGCTAGCTAACCAACCGACTGTGCTAGCTAACTACGCTGCCAACCATTCATAGCTGGGAGTTTGAGCTATGAATGGTTGCGCGGCTAAAGCCTTTCTTCTGCCTACAACCCCCAGAATGGCATGTTTTTCTGGGTCAGAGTTCAGTGAAATTATCAACATTCTGTCAAACATATTTTTGTTGATAACAAGTCGTTAGCAATAGCTATTGTTATTGTCCAACTAGCCAAATGCGTAGTAGAAAGTATTTGTAGGTTTCCATAGTGACATAGTTTTTGAATATGTATGATAGATTTCAGTGTTCCTTGAGACAATCTAATTCAGGATATTAATTTCTAACATAGTCCATCATTAACAGCGTCACATTCCTGTGTGCTACATTCAGTCTTTTTGCTGTTCTTTGTTCTCTAATGTTCTCCATCAAACCTCTGAGACCTTCACAGAATGGCCCTGCATAAACAATCCCTCAGACTTGATGTATTAATTAGATAACTTCCAAAGGCATTTGTTTGCGCTGGAATTTATTTGGGGGTATTAGTATAAAGTGGGCTTAACAGAAATGCTGAAATTTTAATCTGCTGGAAAGCTTGTATTGATTTATTTTTATTTTTTTACTTCCTCTTAGCAATGATGAGTTACCGTGCTGACCTACAACATCAATTTTAATAAAACACAAGCATGTTTGTAGTTATAGCATAATAAAATGTGAAAAACTCCAACGGGCATGATGTTTGCAAGGTACTGTAACTTGCATAACTGTTTTTCAATTTAACATTGAAGACACAGTCCTGGCTTTTCCTCTGCGAGAGACGTTTCCTTGAGGAAAACCTAACCTTTTCCTTTCTCTCCACAGTGTAAAGATTTCTTCAAAGCCGGCCGAGGGATTTATGAGGACTTGCGTCGCAGACTGCCTTTCTACCCTTCTGACTTCACAGATGGTAAGCTGGACCTGGACTTGTAGTGAAAGTGAGTCATTTGTGTTGCTTTGCCCCACCGGGGTGCCGCTGGCAGCGCCTCATTTATCTTTCACCCTTTGCCTCACAGAGAGAGAGTACTGAAATGTTTTGCATATTTGGTACATCTCTTGGGGTTTCAGGTTTCTTATGCATAGTGCAGCATATTACTATACAAATCTGTCAAATGTGGAAACAAGCATGAAAGTTTGCATGCTCAACCTTCAGGCTGTATGTTTTTCACATTAGCCACTTAAATTTCAGGATGACACCTATTTTTCAAAATGGCTGCTGTCTACCTACCTTAAACCTAACTAAATGTTACTTAGTTAGGTTATGTACATTAGCCACTTAAATTTCAGGATGACACCTATTTTTCAAAATGGCTGCTGTCTGTGAGCCTTTTAAACCTAACTAAATGTTACTTATTTTCACAACTTTCAGGAACTCTATTTCACATCATATGTTTTCGCCTTTGGTCTTCATATTCATACAACCTTAAAGTTATAATATGTAGCATTTTACAAGCTGAGCAACAGTCCTCTTCATGGTTAGCATTAGCTTTTGCAAATTTTTTGATGTGTTTAACAGTTTAGCGTGCCCACCACTAGTAATATAAACTGCTAATTATAGTGCAAATGTATATGCTCCATTACAACCACGGCAGCCATTTTCAAAAATGGCCACCAGATAAAGGAAAAAAAAAAAATCAAGAAAATATGTCGCCTCCTTCCCAAAATAATGGCCAAAGTCATTTTATGCCAAAACATGATTTTGGGGAGAAAAATAAAGGGCAAAAAATGACTTGGAGCATTCTTTTAGGAAGGTGATGTATATTATTTCCAAAGTTAAAAATATAAATATGTGTGGTTTGACACCACACACTCTCATGTTGTCCATCAACAAAAATAAGTTAAAAACTAAAAAATTATCAATAATTAAAATATTTATTCTGGGTCCAATTATTAATTAGTTCATACCAAAAGTATTCATCAGTGATCAGTATTGACAGTTTTAGTGCCACAATAAATTTCCTGTGTGATCATGGTGGTCATCATGAATTTTTCAGTGGCTAACGTCTTATTTTTTTCATCTTATTTAATTTTATTTATTTATTTTTTATAAAAGGAAAGCCCTGGGAACATCTGTGCTAAATTAGGTTCCACATGTGAAAGATTTTGCTGAAACATCCAATTATCTGCTACACTATCAGCATTATATTTGAGTATAGACACCACAGTAATCTGTGGTGTCTATTTGAAAATCTTAGCTCTAGTACAACGTGTGCTTTTTTTTTTAGGTAGGTCTTTGCTATCCTTGGGTTTCATCCAGGGTTTTGCATCTTGTATAAATAACACTAAAGTCTCCCACATGCCTCTTTATGTTCAACATTATTATAATATCCCAGGTCATCAACCACAGCATCTCCCTATACCCTACTGATGCAGTCGCTGAAGGCAGGTACTTTCACTGAGTCATCAACTCAGACTCTTTACCCACCGTGTGTGAAAGCGGCTCCGGTCCAGGACACACGCGCACACACACACACGCACACACACACACACCCACACATACACACGCTAAATAATGTGTTAGTCACAACAAGCAGCTCAGCCCTTTACTCTCTCAACGCATTTCTGTTTTATTTAAGCTGCAACAGAAAGCAACGCGTTCCTGACATGCGAGTTTGATCAAATGTTCATCCTGCGAAGGTCACGGAAAGCAACGATCACATTAGAGGCCAATTAAAATGTTTGATTCCAACATGAGTTATCCATCATTCATATGGCTGCTCCTAAAATGAGATGGATTACACAAACGCAAAACGCATCACTCCGATTTTCAAAGGGGCAGTCGGTTGTGTAAGCCACAGTAGAATATTCTGACACACACACACACACACACACACACACACACACATGCACACACTCTCTCTGGAGGTTCCTTATTGCAGGGGATCTAAACGATGGATTCTGCTAGCGTTTCTGTCGTTTTTAAATTAAAGTGCTGAGCCTCCTCCGCTTCATTATGAGATGCATATGACTCATGTGTTTGTGTTTGTCTCCCTTCAGGTATAGTTGGAAGTAATAAAACCCTGCTGAAGTACATGACCACAGCCATCTTCCTCTACATCGCCATCCTCCTCCCTGCGATTGCTTTCGGCTCCCTCAACGATGAGAGCACCCGCGGCGAAATCGGTAGGAGCACGCAGCCGGCATGCAGACACTCTAATGTTCTATCAAACACGAGTCCACAAAGTAAAGTTCCCACTGAGGAGTAGCAGGGCCAGCTGGTTATAACACAGCCAACATTTATGTAGTGTATAAACAGGTCAGCGTTGATCTAAGACAGTTTTAATAACAAAAAATATCTTTAAAATATTTTGGACTCACAAATAGAGTAAAGCTACGACATATGCATTTTTTAAAATCATTTAAAATTTTGCAATAAAAATGTCTTGATTCCATAAAAAAATCCTGAAATAACAAATCAGATACCGACTTTAGCTCATTTGCTCGACACAGTTGACATCCAGTCTTTTTCTTTTGTGCAGGTCTTAAAGAATAATGAAATAACACAGGCTCTGGCAGCTGTGCTGGACAGGCGCACAGCAGACGTCAGAACATAACAGTAGTTTCCCATTTTAGTCAAACGAGGCCAAAAACACAATGGTGACATTTGTCAGCTGTTTTTAGCTAACTAACCTTTCTGTGTAATTTTAACATTGTAAATATTTTTCCCAACATTCTGACATTTCAACATCCGATAGGCTCTGAGGTAGATGGAAAGCTAAAGTTAAACAAATAATAATAATAAATAATAATAATAATAATAATAATAAAGGTAAGGTAAGACTTGCACACTTGCGATATGTTTTTGATGAAGGAATATCATTACAACATGATGTCAAGCTCAAAAAAGTTGTACATAATTCTGTCTCTTCAATGTACATTAAACAATTTTGTTCATACCACAGATTGATACATGGATCAGTAGTCACATCCCTGCCATATATCTGATCCCATAACAACCTCCAATAACTGATCAGATTGGCTGTTTTTTTTTTTTGTTTTTTTTTTTGTTTTTTTTTGATTTGTCATTTTTCCCAAATCAAAAATCTCAAATGGGAAGCTTCATTCTTGAGCCATATTTATTAATTTGAGACTTTTACAAAAAGGCTTTTACTTGTTTGTTTTGTTAATTTTTGTTTATTATTATAGATCCTAAAGCAACCTTCCAAAACATTAACCTTAAAACATATTTAACTTCAGTAGTGAAATATGTTTTACAGTAAAGCAGATATAAAGCACTTTAAAATGCCTTGCTGCTGAAATGTGCTATACAAATAAAATGTGATTGATTGATTGATTGATTGATTGATTGATTGATACAGGAGCAGAAACAGAAACTAAAGAGGCCAAAGAGTTTTATGAAGTATCATAACTTGCTAATAACTTGTAGTAATATCATATGTAGTGTTTTTAAGTGCTGTCAATGAAAAATTTGGGGGTTTTTTGTTTTTGTTTCTTTTTCACATTGCATGATTTTGTTGGTTGAGAACGTATTGTTGTTTGATGTATTCTAACTGTAAAAACCTAAAGCCTGCATTAATCATCCCCCTAAAATTGAATTGTGTGTGCTTTTTAAAGTTTCTTTTATTATTATTATTATTATTATTATTATTATTATTATTATTATTGTTATTGTAGCGGGAAGAACATGAAGCAAGTATCTCAAGTTAATTTGTGGGTAAAAATAACAGATAATTCGCCTAATAACATTCCTGGTGCAGAAAGTGAATTATGAGTTTCCTTCTGCTTCTGCTCAGCTGTGCAGCAGAACCTTAAGGCCATTCATGTTTATTCATCAGAACCTTTTCCTGTGTCTTCTTTTCGTGCGTGCGTGCGTGTGTCTTCTCTGCCCAGATGTTCGGAAGACTATCATTGGCCAGAGCATCGGCGGAGTCATCTACTCGTTGTTCGCTGGCTCCCCTTTAGTTATCCCTCTCACCACTGCTCCCCTCGCCATCTTCATCAGCGGTAAGCTTTCCTTTAGTTTCATTCAGCTCACCTCAAAAACAAGGCAGTCGTCTCTCTGAGTTTTACACAGCAGATGAGTCTTAGACGGTGGGAAAATCACTAAAAAGATGGCATCAAAAGTGGAAGAAAACTAATGGCGGAGAAAAAAACTATCATGTTCATCTCCTCTTTAAAGAATCAGAAAAACAATGTTCAACTGTTATTGTTAATGAAGTTTTAAAGCAGACAGGTTGTAAATTAAGTCATCGCTTTGCTTCAAAGATACAGTCCTGACATTATTACTTACACTAATTTCATAGCAGATTTTGACAATAACCCAAGTAATCCACACTCGCAATGAAGTCCATAAATAGTCATTTGGGGAAATGGAATAAGTTCACTTAAAGAACCTCAGTAGACACTTTTTGTTTTGTAATGTTAACGTCAATATGTCTCTTGTATGGAATGATATTGTTTTTAATTCTTTATTTTTTCGGTAATCAATAGTCAGAATTACAGCTTAAAAAGCAGAAATGTCCACTGATCATTTGCTGTCCTTTTATTTCTTTCACAAAAAAAGAAGACTGGAAGAGAAGGGACAAACTTTCCCTCCCAGTTTGGGAGACAAAAAAGAAAATAAAAAGCACCTGTGTGTAGCAGCATATATACATGTTTGTTATTTAATGCAGGGAGGGAGAGAGAAAATAAAACAAAAACACAAATGCAAAGTAGAGCACAAATAGGCTGATTAATATACAACTCTTCAAAAGCTGAAAACATTTTTAACTGAATTAAATAAAAACTAATTAATAGGGAAAAACTATCACTAACAGGAACAAATGTTGTGCATTTATGAAACTAACTAAAACAATAAAACATACTAAAATTATATATATAATATCCTTTGTTTTTGTGTTTATGGTTCAAACTGATGTGAAATAGATTTTTAAACCGCTGAAGTAAACAACCAGTTTATCCATGGAGTGCTGTAGATTATTTCATTCCATGGTCACAGCAAAAGTTGGGAGAAAACATCAGAGTCAGTTGATTGTCAGCAATAATTGAATAATTTTTTTCTGAAAATGCATCTTCTGTTCAGTATTCATTAGCCAATTGATAATCACAATACAATACTTTGTCCTTTCTGAAAGCTACACCTAAAAATTAACCAAAGTATGAAAAAACTAAAATTGCTCCAAAACTAACAACTAAACTAAATATTTAACCAGTAATAACTACTAAAAACTAGCAAACACACTCTGCAAGCCAAGTAAAACTAACTGAATTAGACAAACAAAAAATGACAACAAAATAAAACTAAACTACAAAGAAAAACCCAGAACATTTAGAGAGTATTGACATCCAAAACGTTTAGCATCTGACCAGAGTACTTTCTCAAATATTTCACCACTTATTTAAATCTTCTGCAGCAAACTTTAATAAAGCTTCAGAATATCTTCAGCAGTGGAGTCTTGTGCAGTGAAAGTTAGAAAAGCCACTGATGTTGAGTCTTTTCAGATATATACTCTTGACTCCTCTGTCAGAAATTTTAAGACATTCTGTACCATATGATGGACGGGTATCCTTTCTGAATCTGGTTTATGTTCCCCATTTCACTCACTAGAACATTTTAAAGTTTAAATGCAGCTGTAACGACTCCTATCAGTATTTTTAACTCTAAAGACACGATTTTTTGTGAACTTCTTGTTTCCCAATCAAATCATTCTGTGCACAGAGTGCTTTCTGAATACTGACCGATTTCAGCTGATTTCTTGGTTTTCTGTGTCTTCTCACACACCCGTTTCTTCAAGTGTTTGACATTTATTCCACTTGTCATTCCAATGTTTTGTTGTTTAATTCCATCTCCATCTCTGGAGTCATTTGTTTTGTATATATGGATTACTGGCTGTTGTTGCTCACATCTGGTTTGAATTTGATGTCAAAAGAAATATGTAGAATATATTTCTCCCAGAAAAAAAAAAGTCCAAACGTTGAATAGTTGCCACAGAGGGGGGTAGATGGACCAGAATGTGTTTTTTGTTTTGTTTTGTTTTTTTTTGTTTTTGTTTTGTGTTTTTTGTCCATGTTACATAACAGCTGGTTTCAGGTGCCTGCAGGTCCGCAGATTTGCTCAGGAAAAAAATGGAACAAGTAAAGCTTTTATTCAGTTCAGACAAAATGCAGCACATAAACTACTGGACGGTTTTTTGCCCAACAGCATTGTTTTGTTGGGAGGAATGTAGATGAACTTGAATGGTGGAAACTCCGAAAGAGAGCAGAGATGAAGAAAAGCAACGACTTTGATGCCAAGATTTAGTTTTAATACCAAAGCTGTTTGGCGGGTTTGCGGTGGGATGATCTTTGAAGTAAATGGGTTGGAACTGTGCAGAGAACATTCTCATGGGGATAATTGTAGTATATTTCCAGCAGCTTTCTGAACGGAACAAAGGCTTGTTTGTAAAGTTGTGACTCAAGATAACAACTAAATTATTATGGTTTTTAACAAACTAATTACAGTTCTTTTTTTTTTCCTTTTCAAGGTAAATTAAAATGCATGTTTCTCTTTAACTCTTTGTGCATCCATGTTTGAGATCAATGAAGCTACCGAGAGCTTCTGTAATAAATGCTCTCATTACTGGAGTCTGGAAAAATCTCTGAGATTGAATCACTTCTAACCAACTGAACTTCTTTCAAATTGTTTTTGAATTGAAAAAAGAGTTTGCTCCTTTCCTGATGTCTTTTTTTTTTTTTGCATGTTTGTCACACATATACGAAAGTGTTTGAGAATGTTTTAAATATTAGTCAAAAACACCACAGGTATTTAAAACTGCAGTTTTTAAATGAAGTTGTTTTAAGGGAGACAAAAAATCCCCAAAAAACACTTTTGCACGCCCCTCCACACGGTGTCTTGCAAAAATATACACACCGCATTTTCCACATTTTGTAATGCTACAAATTTGAACGGTTTTAACTGAGATTCAACGTCGAACACCAAAAAAACCAAACAAAGTCGAAGAAATATCTGCACGTTTTCTACAAGTAAAAAGTGAAAAGTGCTTTGTGCATTTGTACTTCGCCCCCTCATTTTTTTTGTTGTTTTGTTTTTTGTTTTTTTCATTTTCTCTTCAGAAGTCGCCTAATTAGTAAATTGAGTTCACTTGTTTTTCATTTATTCTCGGTATGGAGCCAGCTGCGCTGCGAAGGCCTCAGAGGTTTGTTAGAGAACATTAGAAAACAAACAACATAATGAAGACCAAGGAACACTGCAGACAGCTCAGGCAGAAAGCTGGACAGAAGTTTAAGGCAAGGTGCAATTATGATGTCACCCAACTTAAAAAATGTTAGGGATCATTGTTCGATGTATCGTTTGAAGATCAACAGTGTACGGCAGACCTGCAGAGACACGGCCGTCCACCAAAACAAACAAGCAAAACATTAATAAGAAAAACCACGTAGGAAATACGAAATACCTTGATCTGATGGGATTAAATAATCCGAATGTATGGTTTATATGGATACTGAATTATTTAATATGATTGTGCACCAAGTTTTGTTTAGAATAGAAGTACTGACATGCGCAAAGTTGTAAAGTTTCCCTAAAAAAACACAGAAGAAGAAGCTGTTCCTCAGTTTCTGCTGAACGTAAAACCGAACAAACAGTAGTGTTGGTTCCAGAACGGACCAGCACCAGGTTCTAATAATGCTCCAGGAATTACTGCACTCCCTAATTACGCCTCCTGCTGTCTCTGAGGGCTCGGACTGACCCCGTGTGCGCTTTTATGGCTTTTATTTTTTTTATTTTCTTCCCGCAGTGGTTTTGGGAAATGACACTGACACGATTACAAATTCATTCCGATGGAGCCGAATCCGATCCGAATATTCCGATCGGTGCATCGACGTGTCATGTTTTCTTTACTCAGACTGACAGGTTTAATCTGATTGCTTATATCCTCGTAAGAGTGCCTTCTACAAATCTGAGTTTCGGAGAAGAAAATCGAGAAGAAACGGCATCATTTAGAGAAAGGCTCTAGGGGTCTTGTATAAAGTTTCCCACTAGACGTGTGTGGACACGAGACCATCTTTATGTTGTTCCTTCCACTTTACAGTTATACACTACTTTGTACAACAAAACAAAAAGTTTAGTTTGTAATATGAGAACATGTAAAATGGTTCATTAGTACTTTTGCAAGGCACTGTAAGCATTTATTCCTTATATGCACACATTAAAGGGGCAGTATTGTGTAAAATTTATATTTTGAGTCTCATATTATGTTATAATGTTATTCCCTCTTAAAAAACATACCTAGAGTGTTGCTTGGATTCTTTCATGCATGTTTGAGAAATCCTTGAATCTCCATGGCAACCATTCAACCATTCAAAAATGCCTGGCAGGACCTAGCCCCGCCTTGGAGACGAAGCTCCTCCTCTGAGCTGCAGTTTCCAAGCTTCTGCCTCACAGAGCAGCTCTCCCCCACTACTTCTCAATGTTACACTGGTAAAAATGTTCCTGAAGGGTTAATAGAGGAGCCATGTTGTGACTTCTTCCTTAAGGCGGGGTTTCAGAAAGAGCAGGAGTTTTTGAAGAGACAGAGGCCCAATTTCAATTACAAAGTAAAATTTATTTTATGTCATATTTGGCATGTGCAGCATTTTTATACCAATTGAAGTTAACATAGTTATTTGACTCCAATATAAAATGGCTCTATGTGGCTGGACAACACATAATACTGCCCTCTTAAATAATTCCCATTGTGTCATTCAGATGTTTTATATTTACATACAAGTATGTATGTTTTTGGTCTTGTGGATTGTAGTGATCCGAGGAATCTGTGATGACTACAACTTGGATTTCCCAGCTTTCTATGCCTGCATCGGTTTGTGGAACTGCCTCTTCCTCATCTTGGGAGGGATCTTCAACGTCAGTCTGCTGATGAAGCTCTTTAAAAGGTACCACTTATATTTGCGTTTACATTTATCTTGGTTTATTGGGATCGTTTTCCTAACGGGTCACATTGGTTCCAACTCCACCGACCTGTAACTGCTGCTGACAAAATCTATAATATTAAAAGTCGACAGCATGGTGGATCTTGCTAACTAGCTCGTTCTTGTTTTGTTTTGGGTTTTTTTTTTTTTTTTGTTTTTTTTTGTTCTTTTTTGTCAGTATTAGGTTTTACAAATTCAAAGACCTATTTGCATTTCGCAAAAAAATGTGGATTCTGTGAGTAGGAATGGCCCATAAGTTTTTATTTGTGAGTAAAAGAAATGCAAATTCTAATGTTTCTGTTAGAATTTCAGATGTTTGAGTTGCAGCCAAAAACATCCAACGTTGATGGTTATGTTGCTCCGTTGCCATTTTTTACCTTTACAGTTTTGGTTGTTTTCTATTAGATTCTTATTTTGGTTACTAAAAGCATAGCTCTTGATTTGTCGGTCGTTCTACGTTTCTGTTCTCATCTATGGTCTTGAGCTCTGGGTAACGACAGACAGAATGAGATCATGGATACAAAGCAGCCGAAATGAGTTTCCTCCGCAAGGTGTCAGGGTTGTCCCTTAGAGACGGGGTGAGAGGTTCGGTCATCCAGGAAGGACTCAGGGGTAGAGCTCTCCCTGGTGAGGTGTTCTTGGCACATCCCACTGGGAGGACATCCAGAGGAAAACCCAGGACACTCTGGAGGGACTGTTTCTCGGCTGGCCTGGGAATGCCTTGGGATTCCCCCACAGGAGCTGGCCCAAGTGGCTGGGGAGAGGGAAGACTGGGTCTCTCTGCTTTGGCTGCTGCCTCTGCGATCTGACAATAAAAAAAGTACCATCTGCTGTTTTGCACCATTCACACCCTGCAGGATGATTCTTGTTAGAAAATATAATTATCTGACTTTACAGAACAATATCCATCAGCAGGAGGTCACTTGGTTGTTATTACTGGATGACTTTTCCTACTTTTACTGTTTTTGAAGCTCAAATGGGGATCACAACCAAAATAAATGGGAACAAAGTACAACACAAAGTTTTCAGATCTCAGTCAGTGGGAGTGGAAGAGACTGGGAAGTTCTGGTTCTTGAATTCTCCTGCTGTAGGACTGCTCTGGGCAGCTTGGGGTCTGTTCTGGCTTTTGGCTTATCTGACTCTTGACTTCCTGCAGCTAATCTACTCTAATAAAATCTCGCTTACAGCATAGGATGGGTTTTCTCCTCTTCACTCCTGTAGAATTTCTATCATCCCAATCAGCGAACAGAGGAAGAAGTTGAGCAATGAAATCAATTTTCTGCGCTGTTTTAGAATTGTAGTCTGTCTAGAAATGGCAAAAGAGGAAGTAAGTAAAACCATTCAGTCCGTGTTGGCCATGCTTCTAAATATTGAATTAATATTAACAGCTGCCTTGTTCAGATAAACACTTCCCTCTTCACAGTGGAGGATGGATGTTTGTAGCAAAGGCAATTTCTGGTAAGCTTCATAGCACCAAACTGGTACAGTATATACATAATGGGGAAACGTTAGTGATTGGGTAAAGATTAAAACTTTATCCAATCAGTTGGAGGCTAGCAAGACTATTGAGAAACAATTGCTAGCCTCCAGCCTCCAGAAACAATTACTAGCCTCCGGCTAACCTGCAGCTGGCTTCCAATCGTTTCTCAATAGTCGAGAGCCAAGACCTTCTGTGTGTAGGACTAGTGTCTGGTTTTTAACAGGCTGGCTCCTGGCGGCAAGGCGCCCATTTTTTGGGTGGAAGGTATCTGTCAGGCTTAGAGGCCAGTCTGGTAATCAAGGTGGTTGGAACTTGTCAATTGGATTTAAGTTGTGATGAAGCCCAAAGACCCTCAGGGATGTGTCAGGGTGACTGTGGCTTGAACTAGGCAGTGAAAAACTAGGCAGTGATGAGGCATCAAAAGATCCCTCACCACCATACCTGGTAGATTTTCCTCTTCAGCACTGGAAACACTTTGTGTCTTGTGTGGGAGCCTGATAGTCTCGTATTGACCAGCACTGGAAGACAGGGTAGCAGTGCCAGATTAGGTGGAGTCTTTGCCATATGTCTTCAGGGTCTGAGGCTACTTATCCTCTGCTGCTTTTGACCACAGTTTCTGCCCATCCCACCGTTCTACAGCTTCACACCTTTAGGTGACAAATTCTCACTCATAACTATTCCACACATAGGCAACCACTCTTCATACACACAAACACACACACATCCACCCGCCCACACTGAAATAATCCAAATAACTGAAGGTCGTACAAACACAGCTTCCTCTTTCACTAATGTGGTCTGTCTACTTTGATTCCAGATGCAGTAATAATTTTAAACCAAACATGTAGCTAGAACATCATATCAGGTAGATCAAAAATAATGTGCCATGTTTTATGATCATAGGCACAAAATATTTTGTTTACATGTATGAAATAAAATAAAAGGCAGAACGGCAACAGGTAGATCTAGAGCTTTTATGATTTTAAAACGACAACACTGCATTAAAAGTTAATTAAAATATTATTTTATTAAGTTGAACGTCCTTGTATTGTTTGAAATAGAATGACAAAAATGCTACTTTTATTCTGTGTTTTAACATTTACTTGTAGCTAAGCAACAACGTCCAATGTGTTTTCCAGGTCAACAGAAGAGGTCATTGCCCTGTTCATCTCCATTGCATTTGTAGTTGATGCTGTCAAAGGAACAGTCAAAAGTAAGTAACGCAGGCAGTCACTTTTTTTTGTTTTTCTGCAACACTGCAGTCTGTGACTGCTTATACTTCTTCCATATTTTGACTGATAATTAAGACTCTGCATCCATCTGTTATCACAAGCAAATTTCTGATTTAAAGCAGGCAAAAGTTTTCTAACACAAATGGAGTCATAAAAAGATAACTGCGACATATTCTGCATACTGTGCTACTGGTGTCATTTTAATAATGTTATTTGCTGGAGCTACTTGCTAATTATGCCTGAGGAATCCTTCGTTGACCGAGGGTGCCAACATCTCTCCAGCTAATCAATTAGTCATTTTAATTAAAAGCTGTCCAGTCCTTTTTCCTAGTGACATTGTTCTTTGTTTTAGCCATCTGCAGATGGATCTTTACAAATCTGCTGCGTATTACTTAGCATTTTTTTTCTATTTAATGCAAAAAACATTTATATTCAGTCGCTATTTATGGCTAATTCACAGATAAAAGAGCATGAATAATATCAGCTCTCTAACTTTGCATTAATGCTTTGCTCTTGCTTCTAGATTTTCCTATAGTTTTGTGCTGCTTTCTGTTTTTCAGACTGAAATACAGAGCAGGGTGTCTCTGCATCTTTAAAGTCTCAAATTCATGTATCTAAAGTCAGACTGTTAATGTGTTAAAATTATATATATAATAAAGTTGGCCTTAAATAAACTTAAAAAGGGTTTTTTTTGTTGTTGTTTTGTTTTCTTCCCGGCACTGAAAACAGACCCTGAACTCACCATCACTTTGATAAAACTTGTGGTGGCAGGAAAACGCAGTGGAGTTATAACGAAGTTAGGCAGAGCCTACAAAGATTTTGGATTTCAAATGCTCAAAGCTGTCCATCCAATCTGTCACATAAAATCACAATAAAATAAACCGAAGCTTTTGGTTGTACTATAATAAAATTGGAAAGGGTTCAACAGAGTTTGAATGCTTTTCAATTTACCTAAGAAAAAGAAAAACTTACGAAAATTTGTGTTTTATTTTTTGTTGGTTTGTTTTGACCACTGTGATTCTGGTTTCAGTCTTTCAGAGGTACTACCACGCTCCAGGTCTGGAAAACAGGAGCATAGCGGACCTTCCTCAGGTTGGAGACCTGCAGGGAGGAAACAGGAGTGAGGTGATGGTCGGGTCGGTGTTCAATGCTCTGCCTGAATCTTTCATCCAGTGCACTCGAGAAAGGCCCGTCCTTTGCCTCCTGCTGATGCTCGGGACATTATGGATGGGCTATACCCTCTACCAGTTCAAAAGAAGGTACATTCTGCATTAATATTCTGAGGCACCTGAAAGATTAATCACTGGAGAACTTTAAATCACGTTTGGCTGGGACCGCTGCCTTGCTGGGATGGATACTGCAGAGTGGGACCTAGCCTCTAAGGATTGTAACTTTCCAGACAGAACTTGCTAAACTCACTTTTCTGTCAGATCTTCAGTTCCAGCCTGTGATTTAATAAGCATTAATATTCTAACTACTGATTGCTCTCTGTAATCAAATCAACCTCAAAGCTGGATTCAATTGTGTAAGCAAGAGGCGGAGTAAGGTACTTAAGCGGTGTCAGGATTGCAGCCATTGTCCTTGTCTTGTCCACAGTAATTGTATTCCTCCATTATTTGTCTCTCCTTGCTCACTCCACTGTCCTTTCTCTCTCTGTCTCCATCTCCCAGTCCGTTCCTGCATGCCAAAGTGAGGGAAGTGCTGTCGGACTGCGCCCTGCCCATCTCAGTGCTGCTGTTCTCCTTCATTGGCTCCTACATTTTTAGCGACATCGAGCGTTAGTATCATTTTACTTACCTCTTGCTTTGCTCCAGATGGCTGGATGAAGCTATAGCCTGTTGGGTGCAATGTGAACAGAAAGCAGCCACAGGAAGTTTGTTTGTAGTTTTCATTATAGCAGAAATAGTTCCAGGTTTCTTCTGGTTTCAGAAAATTGGAAAGACACCCAGAAAGATATAAATGATCAAAGTTTAGATTAAAAAGTATTTACAGAGTATCTGTGCATCCCTAAACAGTTTTAAATTCATGTATGTAAAATTAAGGCTTTAAAATGTTTTGATTCCATTTAAAAAATATAAGTTGGCCTTAAATGTATTCTTTAGAAGTCATACATTTTGTGGCAGAACTATTTAATCTTGTATATCCTTTGTAGTTTCTTTTCTTGTGGTATTTTTGTGTCAGGCAAACATTTGAGTTGCCCTTAAGTCACTTCATCATTGTGTAATATGTGGGAAGTAAAGCTACTGGTAACTAGCTGCTAATGTACCCTTGCTAGCTAGCAAAGGCCTATATTAGTAGGAAGCATTGATTCTGGTTCCTGCAGTGGAAATGGAGAAATAATAAAAACAAGAAAGCTAGCTTAAATTTTATTTAATTTTATTTTATTTATTTATTTATTTTTTTTTTTGCATCTTTTATGGTTTAAGTGCAAATTTATCAGCAGTTAGCTGGGCGACGTTAATCTTCGCCATTGGATCACTCCTGTTGCAAACCTGTACAATGGTACCTTAATTTCTGTGCGAAATAACTTGGCACTACGGTGGTTAAGGGTTTTTGCTTTGCACATTTCTGACATCATACAGGTCTTAAATTTCACCTCCTAAAGTCTTAAATTTGAATTGGTTAAACCTGCAGAAACCCAGATTTAAATGTGCAGTTAGAGCTTAGTGTTTGATTGATGAGTGACTCAACGTGAGCACACCTGCAGTGGAGGAAGGTATTCCTTTACTTTAGATAACCTAATCTCAGCTGTCACTTCATCACTGCCAACAGAAAATCAATGCACTGTGTCCACTGACCTTAGTTGGTAGGTCTATAGATTTCTGATCTCTGTGGTCTGTCAGAAAGTAATCCTTTTTTTTTAACTCCAGTAAGTACCTAAATGCTCCCTTATCAACCGCAGTATCGTTATCGTGGTTCCTCAGGCCTTCCATCAGAAGTGTTGCAGAGGACCTTAAACATTTCAAGTACAAAAAGGAAACAATTTCTTTCTTCATCACTGGTAATCAGTTTTATGATTGTACATTTGCCATCCAAGTAATTCACGTGGATAAAAGTTGAGGAGTTAGCTCTTTAGCTCTGAATGTATGGATTTTGAAATCAGAAAAGCGGTTTGGAAAGTTAAAAAACAAGTTGCTGTGTTTTGGAGCTCCTTGTCCAAAACAAGTCAGAATACGAGGCATGAACACACTCGACGCAAGAAGGAAGCGTCACTGACCGTTTTTTCCCCATGTCAGTTGTTTCTATTGGCCCTCAGGAAACTACCAGCTAAAGAACAGGAAGCAAATAGAAACATGCACCTGTGCCAATCATCATCATCCAACCAACACATCAAGATCCTTTTTAATGGCCTACCCACAGTGGTTCTTGCCATAAAAAAAGTTCCTCTCCTCAAGACCAGCAAACTGCCAAACCTGCTGCTTGTATAACGGCACTCCCACCTGCTGAGTTCAGTTAATCAAGAGCTTTAATTGGCAACACCTGGCTGCTACCTACCCTGACAAATCCAAATCCTGGGGAATCTGCAGTAGATGGCAGAACACCGGCTGCAGCGTAAAGTTTTCGTCATTTAAAGTGTGTTTCTAATATGAGACACACACCTCGTTACACACATCAATACATTGTTACTAGGAAAGGCTCTTTCCAAGGTGTTGACCTCCATTGAGCAGAGTTCATCATGTTGGTCAAGGTGTTCCGTCAGGCGTAGTCAGGGACTTTACCATCAACATTGTCAACCGCCATCCCTGCGATTTATGGCTAACGGACGATACGGTTCTTCACCCGCCGCAACAGGAAGACTTTCATTCCTTCTACTGACTAACAAATCTGGAATTGTTGTAGTTTATGAAGGACTTGATTTTACCCATTTCTTTTCTTTTTAATTTCTAACATTTTATTAATAAATTATTTAAACCTTCTATTAAAGGAACAGCATTATGTAAAATTGACTTTTTCAAGCTGTAAATCATGTTATAATGACATTCCTTCATCAAAACTAATCATGGAGGATTGCTTTGATTTTCTGATGCATGTTTGAGAAATCCTTTCATCTCTGTGGCAACCATTCAGTTGTGCAAAATGCCTGGATGGACCTAGCCCCGCCTTCGAGGACATAGCTCCTCCTGGGAACTGCGGTTTCCAAGCTTCCGCATCACAGAGGAGTTCTTCTGCTCAGCTCCTTCAGACTAGCCAGCAGCAATTAGCAAACACCTGGTGGGACTGAGCATCAGCTGAGCTCATTATGAGCTTCTTCTCAGGAGTTCACATTAAAGGGTTCACAGAGGAGCCATGTTGTGATGACCTCTTGCAGGCAGAGTTTTGGAAAAAGCAGGAGTTTTTAAAGAGACAGAGGTCCAATTTCAAGGCATTGAATATCGAGGACAAATTTATTTTAGATCATATTTGATATATTTTTCTAACAACAGGCAACATAGTTACCTGATTGTGTTGTAAAATGGCGCTATGTGCCTGAAAAACACATAATACTGCCCCTTTAAGATATATCTGACATCCTTTGGAGGTGTTTATTTTTCTTTTTAATTTCTTCAATTTTACTCATCAATTGTTTTTTAAAACTTGTACTATTAAAATACAGCTGACATCCTGTGATCCTCCTTACTTCTGATGTAAGGAGCCAGTTGTGACCTCTCGTTTTGATACGAGTTTGGGGATCATTTTTATTTTTATTTTTATTCCAGTTCAGCTAAAGCTGCTAAAAGGTAAAACCTGTTTTTTTTTATCTGAAACAGCCTCGTTTGCGATGGAACCCTTTTATTTGCTGCCCTTATTATCGCTTTATGCTCTTTAATAAAGGCACCGGGCAAAACACATTGGCCATTTTCATTTTTTTCTTTTTCTTTTTTTATCCTCTGTTGTTTGGCATCATTTTTAGCCTCTATTGTTGCCAAGGCAGCAGCTGTTCTCTGGGGGTCAGAACAGAGATGACTGCCAAACCCCGAATGAATTTAAATTTAAGTGCCCGGACAATTTTCTGTTCTGTACCTCCAGAGACAATAAGTCATAGCATAATAGACCAATTATTGTCTTGTCATTTTCTAAATTTAACCAGCTACATTTAATCCAGCAGTATTCATCAGAGCAGTGCACCAAATTAGATACGAGGCATTTAAAAAATGAAATCCAGAAACTCTTCAAAGGATTAAAAACAATTGAAAATGTGGATTATCACATCAGTAAAACATAGCAAATCCACAATATTAGCAAATTAAGGAAGCTTTTTATGAGATACTTATGATGTTTGTATAACACTTCATATGAGGATGGAGAATCATTTCCAATCTCATCTGCTGCTATTTTTCTCCTTCTGGTTGTCGCTTCATCCAGTTCCAGTGTTTAAGGTTCACAATCGACCAATCTTCAACGTGGCTCCGTTCGAGCGGCTGTCGGCCATGAACGTTGTCAGCGCCATGGGACTCGGCTTCCTCCTGGCTCTCCTCATCTTCATCGACCAGAACATTGTTGTTTCACTTACCAATGCTCCAGAGAACAGGTGGGTGCCAACACGCTGACGGAAGAACCTCTAGTTCTTATCCACATGAAGAGTATATATCTTCATGTGGATAAGTAGCACATTATTTTCGATAGTAACCCTGGGTTACAAAAAGATATGTTTTGGAAGTTGTCTATTTTGTTTTTTCAAATGAATTAGCACTATTTTGTGCCACTGAATCCAAAAGTGACATCCATTTTCCTCAACCAGGTCAGGTTTTTATTTAGAGAAATCACTCAGCTTTTGGAACAGTCGTGACCTCAACCATATTGATCATTTAAGGAATTTAACTAGAAGACCGGTCTCTGCCGGTAAACTTAACTTTACCAGTTCGGATAGGAAGCTTGGATCCAGAATTATGCGTATTCATTTCCTTTTCGTTCATAAAGCTTTCATTCACCAAGTGAGACTCATCACTGTCCTTTGAAGTTTCCATCCTCCTTCATTCATTGCATCCACTGGGTCCTACTGAAGGACACGTCAACAGGATGTGTGGATATGGTCTGCAGCGTTCATCATTCACAGGGCTTCCCTCATACAGCGCAGCCTGTTACCGTTCCCCCCAAAACACACAGACTTACTTAAATGTTGCAGCTCTGACATGAGTACACAATGTTCCACGCAGCTTCACTCTTTCTTATAGCGTGTCAATGTTATTGATTTACGTTGCTGCTTTCCGCGACAGTATGAAAGAATATAAATAATGGATTTGTATTTTTGCTTGCATGACGAATGAGACGGAGGAGTACGCTCGCTCCATTTGTGTGTTTTTCTTTGCTTTTAATTACATATCCTCTTTGTCTCCGTTCACACTGCTTCCTTTGTTTCCTGTTTGAGCGTGACGTGTCGCCTCTCTCTCTCTGTCTCCCTAACCCCAGGTTGCTGAAGGGCACGGCGTATCACTGGGACCTGATGCTCTCCGGCCTTATTAACATCCTGATGTCGGTGCTGGGGTTGCCCTGGATGCACGCCGCCTTCCCCCACTCCACCCTCCACGTGCGCCAGCTGGCTTTCGTGGAGCAGCGTGTGGAGGGGGGGCACCTCTACGAGACGTGAGTCCGCCCTCCCTCTCGCCACCGACCGCGATCAAATGGAGGCGTTGAAAGTTCATCTTCAGAGCGTGTTCTGACAGGGATTTTTTTTTTTTAATCGCAGGCTCTTTCTTGATTGCATGATTAGCATGGAACTAACAGTTTTCCTTTGAGGACGGATGAGCTGAGAGGGAGTTTCTAAAAGATGAGAGGATTAAGTTGAGCATTTCATCCACAGCCAGGCGAGATTATACTTTGCATATCAGGATTAATAAAGCAGCAGAGTGTGATAAATGAAGACTTTTTGTGTGAGGACAGAAGATGTAATCAAGGGTTTTAGTTTTTTTTTCTGTGGACAAAGTATGCAATTTGGTATTTTTGATGGCATGTCTCTGTGTAAAATGAATACTTTAAATTCTCCAGTCTCTATTTTGAGGATGTGTTAAGTCGCTTCTAGTCCGTTTAGAAAAGTTCTTTTAAGTTATCATGGTGGATGGAAATTATATCATCTTCAGTTCTAAGAAAAATAACAATCTGTCAAATTTACAAAAAATGAAAACATGTTAGGAAAAGCTAAAGACACAGTTGTTTTTAGCATGATTTAAAGTGGCACTGTGTAACTTTTATTTTAAAAAAATATGTATTTTACCTATTTCTTGAAACTGTCACCATATCAAGTATGGGATGAAACAGATAATCTGTGAAAAATTGATTTCCTCTGCTGTTTAGAAACAACCAATCAGAGCCAGGAGGCGGGTCTTAGCACTGTCATTCACCTTCCATGTGGCACTGCGTCTCCCCTGCAGCTAGCATAGTCTATCATGAATGCTAATGTTAGTTAGCATGGCCGCTGATGTATGCACGTAAATGATTTTTCCCATTAGTACATTTAGCAGCAAGTACATGAGAATGATTGACAGCACTAAGCCCCTCCTTCTGGCTCTCATTGGTTCATATTGTTTTTGGTGCATTTCTTCAGACAGTAGCAGCTCAGGGAGGATGTGGACGAGATCGATCTTTTCACAGATTATCTGTTTTTCACAACATGGTGACAGTTTTAGCAAATGTATAGAAAACATTTTTTAAAAAATAAAAGTTACATACTGCAGCTTTAAGAGTAGTAGTCAAATGAACTTGACTGATGATCCACAGCTGTGACCAAGTCTGTAAAGGTCGTTGTGTCTTTTTGAATCTTCCACTATGATTCTTTAGCACTTCTGCTGAAAATGATAAAGAACCAACTGATGCTTTCAAATATAGCTATAACATCATCATGTTTTGGTAGTTCTTCCTTTTTTTTTTTTTCCTTCATGGCGTGTTTGTATTGAGTTCCCACAACAGAATAACTCGTACCAGTGATATTATTTTAGATGGATTTTTCTTGTCTTTAAGTTGAAAATTATCCACTTTCTTCTACTTTCTTTCACTATTTTCCTTGGAAGAAAATGTATCTATGTTCTTTTGGGGAAAACTTTTAAGTTTTTTCTTTGGTTTAAAACACAAAAATTGAAATAAGATGGCATTTCTTTAAAAAAAAAGTGCATCAAATTTTTGATAGTAGACATTTATCAACTTATATAATTTGTCTTTTTTTATCAAATTCATATGACATTAAAACGAATTTTATTTCACTGGACTGAAGAAAGAAATGGTTTTGTTTTTTTTATCATCGTAAAGGTTGCAGACTTTTCTATCTAGAACGTAAATAGTGTTAATACCAAAGAAGAAGAATATCAACAGTGACCTTGACCTTCCTAACTATCCGAATCCACCATTCCACAGTAAAAATCATCCACAAGTTGGAAACATTGGAAGTGGACATTCCAGAAAATGTACTACAATGTGAGAGCCATGCAGAACTGCTCAGAGACGGAAACAGAAAACAAGAAGTCAATTAAAAAAAAAAAAATCACACAGCAAATCTGATACAGCACATTCATTTCATTTTTTATTATTATTCACCAATTAGTGCGTGGAAAATAAACATTACAGACTAGCAAACAGAGGTATTGACCTACGAAATAACCCATTACACAAGCAAAGAGAACAAATGGCAACAAAAACAAAAACATAGAATTGTTTAACGTAGTGTGGATTAGAATACTGTTTTCTTCTTTCCTGATTTTTTTCCCCTTCTTTTTTATAACTTGTCTTGTTTTAAACAATCTACAGTCACATAGATATTTTGGTTAGAAGTGATGAAATGATAAATAAGTAGATAAAACAGGAATAACTAAAGAACACGTTTTGTGATCTTATCATTTGGTGGCATTAACTAACTGGCATTGAAATGGCGTTTTGAATAGGAAACCTGTTCTCAGCAAAAACAAGAGAAAATGGCAGCATGTTGCAGCTTTTCAAAAAGTAATCACGTTGGTCCAGAGACAGAAAATTCCTCCTCAAGAATATGAGATAAGAATAAAAATGTCATCCAATGAAAACAAATATTTCACATTTTACTGAGTCTAAGTACTTTTAAACTATGAGTTTTTCCTCACATAGCTTTTCCGTTTTCAATCATTTTTGGCATGCGTTTAAATTAAAGAGATGATACCTGTTTGTAATGATATATTCAGAAAAGGTGCTGTCACTTAAAGTAGCACATCAGTTCATTATTTATGGAACAGAAAAAACATTTGATCACATTTCCTAGTTCTGGAAACAAGGAATTGATTCAAAATGCTCAAAAATAAATTTTAAAATGCACTGTAGTTGTACGTCATTGCCGCTTCTATTTGCAAGTAAGCTACGTATCACATTACGCGTCCACTGTTAATTATTATTTCAACTAATTGTTTTTTTTATTTATTTATTTATTTAGGAATAAGCCAGGCAGCTAAGCTAACTAATTAATGGTATTACAGAATTTTGTGCATAAACCAAATTTTTGTTTAAATACAAATTTGATACAGTGTGGAACTTTATGGAATTGCTTTAAATAAATGTCCTATTAGTTATACAGTCTTTTCCTTTTTCATTTTATTTAATCCGAATCTCAAGATGGAAAAATTGGTTTTGAATTTGACCCTAAAAATTAGAATTGAATCGAATTGCTTGACTGCATTTCCATTGCAAATGTGTGCAAAACAAAATCACGTGTGAATAAGTTTGTTCACACAATAAGTCACTAAAAAACACATGACCCCATCATTATCGACCAACGACTTCCTGTCGTTTTCTTCTTCTTGGTTTGCGCCAGCGGCAGCATCCGGCTGTTGATCATGAGACTCATTATTCAATAAAAAGCATTTCCATTGCAGTTTTGCAAAATAAAACAATTTCAATTCGGATGAAAAAAAAAAAAAAAAAAAACACCTCATCCTATTGTCAAAACTTTTTGTCAAAAAATGAGTTTTTTATTTTTATTTCTGTGTTTCCATTAAGAAATTTTATTTCCAACGTGTCAAATTGCACAATTATGTGGTCAGCCGCAAATGCAGCTACCGAACGATTTGCATCTCTAATCAATTATAAAATCCTGTTTTGTCATCATAACAAAATCTACTTTTTCAAACAAAAGCAAAAACGTCTCATTCATATCCTCTCTCTGCTTATTAAATCCTGATGTTTAGGAAAGTCTGAATTGTACCGCTGCAAAACCTGCAATAAAACTGATCGGGAAAATCCCCAGAAACAAATTCTGTCGTTTTGCCAGAGATGATTTTTCAGAAATGCTTCGTTCTTTCATAGAGTGTGTCATCTTGTTCCTCCTCAGCATCGTCCAGGTGAAGGAGACCCGGCTGACGTCTCTGGCTGCCAACATCTTCATTGGCGTGTCTCTGCTGCTGCTGCCCGTTCCGCTGCAGTGGATCCCCAAACCCGTCCTGTACGGCCTCTTCCTCTACATCGCCCTCACCTCCATCGACGGAAACCAGATGTGCGACCGCATGGCTCTCCTCCTGAAGGAGCAGGTGAGCCAGGGTGCTGGGCGAGAGTGTGTATGCGTGTGTGTGTTGGTGTGTGTGCCCATATGTTGGCTGTGGGACTCAGCAGATCAAACAGTTGACTAGATGCCCAGCACAAGAGTCACCTCTCATCCACTAACATCTTTATTTATTTGTTGTTTGCGTTGTTTTTGAGGGTTTGGTTTAAGGAATTGCAAAATAAAATTTAAAAAGGAACCAAACTAATGTTTTTGTTTGATCTCGGCTTCATTAAAATGCAGCAAAGATCCTGCACAATCAGTTGAAAATATTAAATTTTATATCCACTAAATAGTTTTGTCAAAAGAAACCTGCAGGAATCTCCTTTATTTTCCGTGTGTCTCTTATCCCCAGTGTCCGGTTTAACCTTGCCTCTTCTACAGTGAGGAGATAAAGCAAGGCTTACCCTTTCAATCCATGCTTTACATGCTGCTGCCCCCAAATGGTAGCAACAGGAACTGCATGTTCCTGGAAGAAAAATCTGGAGCTTATAAACACCCAGACAGTAAAAGTTGCATTTTAAAAATACTGTTACTGATGTAAAGATAGTGTGTGCAATGAAAAATCTGTACATTAGATGTGTATTTCCCATATTATTCGTTCTTATTTTACAGTTTAAGACACCAGGATATTTTAATTCCAGATGCAACCATCACAAGTTGTGACCAGTGGATATCAATTTTGCTTTTTCTGATTTCTCTTTCTGAGCGATGAGAGGGTATTTCTTTAAAAGATCTTCTCCTTTAACTGTGAGATATTCAAGACATTTCTATGTAGCAGATGTTGAAAACTGAAAAAGATGCATCAGAGCAACTTTGCTGTACTCCACCTAGCCTTTCTCTCTCCTCTTGCTCTCTCTCGCTGTCTTGCATGCTGTTTACTAGGGGGGGAAAAAACAACACCTTACATGTCCTTTTTTTCTTCAGACTTAATTTTTATTTAGAAATAAAAACCTCAGTAATACTGGCAATGACAGAAATATAAACAGCAGCTGAAAATGTAACACATGTTGCAATTTTGCTCCCCAAACAAACAGTTTACAGGGCTGTCAGGCATGAAAACAACCTCAAACACCTGAAAACTGATAAATCCAGACATTGAAACTGATTTATAAGTACAAGCTCTTAATACTCATGATCCATGGTTATGTTTTGTGATAAGAATTTCCAAAATGTTTCATAGTAGCAACCAAGTTTGCAAACATAGTTTAGGCAAGTTCACGCTACTGAAAGCTAACAGAAGTTGTCATCTGAAACTGGAACTTAAAAGTGCAAATCTCAGAGGTGCGTAGGCTGTCCACTGCCTGTAATCATTTCCTTAAGACTGCAGTAGAAACACAGCCACAGGGGGAGATTGTATTTTAATCAGTTTTTATCCTCTCACCCCCCACAGACGTCTTACCCACCTACCCACTACATTCGCAAAGTGCCCCAGAGGAAGATCCACTACTTCACCTTCCTGCAGATGATGCAGCTGCTGGTGCTGTGCACATTTGGCATGTACCCAATACCGTACATGAAAATGATCTTCCCTCTGGTCATGATCCTCCTAATCCCAATCAGGTACGTATGGGGAAGCTTGGAAAACCATTTTCTCTATTTTGACATTCAGGTGTTTGTGTGCGAGGACGTTCACACCGTTTCAGTTCATCTGCAATTCTGCACCTTGGTGGAATGTAACCTTTGTGGTGAACTTGTATGATATCTTTTTGGTGTAAAGTGAAATCTCTCATCTCTCTAACTGTATAATTTTTTTGAGAACTAAAATTTTAGCTTTTTTTTTTTTTTAAGGTTTGAATTTTGAACCAAGAAATGTTATCTCTGGATCCTCTGAGGACATGAACTCCTCACCTTGCCCCGTATGGTGGTTGATCTAAAATTGCGTGTTCAGAGATTCTAAGGCTACATTCACACACCAGGTGAATGCTGACCATACACAACTTTTCACCGCAGTCTGATCTGATCTTTTCACACCAGCAAGAAAAATACGATTTGAGCCATTTCCATACGTGAAGCTAAATCAGTTACGTATCTGACTGTTTTCAAAGATCTGCAGTCTGAACCCTCATGTCACATTTTATCCGACTTTTACATCATGGACCTGAGACAATTAAGAACTTAAGGAAGAAGTCTGTGTCACAGTCGCAGCGCTGTTATCTCAGACTACCCATCCAAACAGACTTCTCTACAGAAGCTGGAATCAATTATTCACTAAACAACTCATCTATTAGTCTTGCTTTCTCTTTATTCATCTTATGATTTTGCCAATCAATCAAGTTTATCTTTACAGCACTTATCAGAAACAAGGCAGTTTAAAGTGTCTGACATCATAAAAACCCAAAACTCAGCAATGGAAACATTACATTTTGCATCAGAAATATTGCTTAGAGTTTCATTTATTATGGTACAAAAGCAAATAAAGAGGTGGGTTTCTAGTCAAGATTTAAAGGAACTCAGTGTTTCAGCTGTTTTACAATTTTCCAGAAGTTTGTTCCAGATTTGTGAAACTTTAAATCGATCCGTAGACGGTAGCATTAATTATTGAACAGGCAACCGTTCGCACAGATCAAACTTTGTGATTAAACTGAGTGTCCCGAAAATGATTTGATGAAATAAATGAAAACAGGTTCTGCTGTTGAATCAGAACATGAGATTAATTAATGTCAGTGTTGAGCCACTGTGGCAACATCTAAGTTTTCTTAATTTGTTTACTCTGGTGCATAGGAGCGATCTACATCGTGTCTCAGAATAGTGATGTTTATGCGGCAGAATTTCTTGACATGTTCATAAATCCATGGTAACGGGTTATAGCTGGTGATCAGTTGAAGTAGCTTAAAGTGTTAGAAGTGAAGGAAGCTGATGCTGGAGCATTATTTAGTAAAAGCTGCAGATCTTTGAATATGGAGATAAAATGCAAATGTGCAATAGTGTCAATAGAAATCAACTTATAGGAAAGAAATGTATCAGTTTAGTGAAAAATATTTTTATTTTGGTTACTCCTAATTAATTAGACTAATATCTGGAACATTTGATGTTGTATTTTCACCCTAGCTACTCCATAATCCCTTAACATAATTTGGATTGATGAAATTAAGAAAGTGCCAAAACTTTTCCACATTATTTTACTGTCGCCAAATTGTGAGCAGATCAGAAACCAGATCTGGAGCTGATAACAGAAATACAGAAAAACAGCTCTGTGAAAGCCCTTGTAAAGTATTGATTCAGTATTCTTTGCTGGGTGGGTTTTTAGTAGAGGAGTAAACGGTGCATTATTTAAAACATTTGCTCTGAAAGTTGTATTTCTTCTAATCATTAAAAATGTTTTCCACTCACTTGTAATGGAAGCTCAATCTTAGAGTATGCACTGCAGAGACAGAAACTGTTATCTGTGTTTGCTAAGGGGTTTTGATTCCTCTGGCTAGAACATGATAAAATGTTACTGAGTGATCTGCTAAATGTGTTTAGTCACAGTGTTGCTGCCTGCATACACTGCAGCACACATTCCTGATTAAATGCCTCGTTACAAATTAAATCACTACATTTAATGTGTTGATCAAATTATGTTGCAAATGTCATCGGCATTAATTCATAAGCTATGTCTACATTTTTAGCAAAATTCAGCCTTTTGCAGGCTAAAATATTTAGTTGTTTTTTTTTGTTTGTTTGTTTTTTTTAACATTTTGAGTGCAAACATTGACCTTGCACAGCTTGAATAGCAGTCCTGTGTGTAGTTTTGCTAAATCACTAACAAAACACTGAAACTAGCTTTCAATATTCGGTGTGTTACAGTGTAATTTTACAGATTTGGCATTTGGTATAACTCAGACCAGAGGTTGCTAAACTCTTCCATGCTATGGCCGCCCAAACAGCACTAGCTTCTGCTGCCGGGGATTCTCTTTACAAACCCACAGACAATGCTACAAGATATGCAAAGAAACTCCAACTTTTAGAGTGTTTCTGTTCACTTTTATTCACTACTCAACAATTATTATATTCATTTAGCATAAATGCTGCCTAATTATATCTTCTGAGTTTAGTCAGCCAGGAGTTCTTGTTTTTTTGTTTTTTTTTGTTTGTTTTTTTTTTTTTTGTGGCAGCAGGGTTGCTCCTGTCTTTTTCTTGTCCGTTTTGCACTTGCTAGCTATGTTAGCTATGCTAGCTTGAGGAACAAAGCAGCTTGATAAATTTGAATGGCAGCCAATCAGAAAGAAGAGCATGCCACATCAGATTTTAATAATCTATTTTTACCTGTAGTTTATAATATTTGAAAAACAGCTTACATTTTATGATAAAACAATTATGACTAAAAAATCTGATTAAAAATTTTTGTCAATTCATATTTTTTTCTCAGCTTTCTGAAGCGCCCCTCACTCTTCCTATAGACCCTCACTTTGAAAAACATTCACCTATTTGTAACTATTATTTTTGCCATCTAAGAATTGGGAGTGTTATACAATAAAGAGTCTTTAAAGCAGAAGTTGGGAATTTTGATACATTTTTCTCCATTTAGTAAAAAAAGAATCCATTTTGGCGCCTGGCATTCAGATCCAATTTAAGGACTGCACCTTTATTGATGTGTATGTTTGTGCATTCTGTACAAAAACAATTAGCTTTTGGGTATGTAAAAAAGGATAGTGTAATGTGGCAAAATGAAGATAAAACATGTAATTCAAATATAAATAATGTAAACAATACAGCACTGTTTAAGTATTATTAGATTTTTTTTTCCAGAAATCAAGAAAATAAAAAAAAATCTACTTGTTTTTTTCCCCCCAGTGTACATAGAAACCTTGTACATAAGAACAATAATGAAATTTAGACTCTCTTCCTTTACAAACAATGATTTAAGATCAGCTCAGGCAGCAGTGGTTTGGGTTACCTTTCATTGACAGTAATTGAATCTGCTCAGTTTATTTTGTTTATTTAGTCCCAATCTAACCCATCTTTATGCCATACTCTGGTTTTTAGAGTCATTGAGTCTTTGTTCTGGTGTAACAAATAAGACGTGACACGAATGTTGTCTGTTCTGCTTCCAGGAACAACGTGCTTCCTCATATCATTGAGGCCAAATACCTGGACATCATGGATGCCCAACACATGTAGCTTCACCAGGATTCAAGCTCTGGATCCTCACAGAGTCCATGGGAGTGAACCAGAAAGAAAAAAAAATGGAAAAAGGATCAACAAAAACATATTTTTTGATGCAAAACTATATGGGCACAAACATGGGGTGGGGGGAAGAAGAGAAAAAAAAAACACGGACCGTTTAGATTTTTTTTGTATCCGAGAAGTCCGTTGAAGCACTGGAAACGCGGGGAAGCTGAGAGAAGAAGAGAGCCGAGAGTTTGGGTCCGACATTTTCCAAAAAAGCGAACAGAAAATTTCTCTGTGAAACAAACGTTCTCCAAGAAAAGTGACTGTTCCCGTCTCGCCTCTGTTTGACCATGTCGGATCGTGTGGTGCCATAACAAGTCTATGTTCTCGTTTCACAGCTTCAACCTTTTTATGGTTACACTTTACATTATCCTTTTTGCAGTGTGTGGGGGCAGGTGCTTCAAGTATTCTCTGATGCTGTGGAAGTAATAATAATAATAAAAAAATAAAAATAAAAGAAATGCTGCAAGGGTACATTAGATTGTACCAAGAAAGGGGCTAATGGCACAATGTAAGTATGAACCTGATCGCTTTTTGACACTTTGCACTTATGTTGTTTTTACACAGTTTCAGGTGCGTCTCGATACGTCGGAGATCATGAAAAAGTTCCTTTGTTTTGGTAAATCTGTTTAAAATGTGAGTCTATACGAAAAGTGAGTATTTTTCTTTTCTTTTAGTTGTTATGGAAACCTATAATTTAGCCTCTCAGAAGTTAAAATTTTTACATAAGACCAATTAAGAGGTATATTTTTCATACAGAAATGTTTTGAGGCATGAGGAATCTTGCTGATTTAACGGTTTCCAGCAGAAACTGGCTGTTCAGCAGTGTTGCAGCCAATGGAAAGTTGAGGGGAAGGAAAAAAAAATTCTCGAGTGGGTATTGAATTGGATTACCAAAATAATACAACTTTCTGATTATGTTCTGATTTACCGAGATGCACCTATGTATGGGTAAATGTTTTACCCACAGACACTGTGTTTAAAAGTACCTAAATACTTGGAACGGGTCAGTTTAGAGCACTGCATTTTGGCCACTGTAAAGTCTGCCTTTTCCTCGTCATTGTGCAGCGTTCCAGCCTTTTAAATTTCTGCACCTTTTAGCAGTTGCTACGGATGACACTTGCACACATACATGTTAAGTTTTCTGAGTCATTCCAACAAGTGTCAGCATTTGTACCAGGAGGAGATCAGAGGGTATGTATGTATGTGTGCGTGCGTGTGTGTGTGTGTGTGTGCGTATTTGGGTCATACACACAGTACATCTCTGTCCTCCATCTAGTTGTCTGCCAGCTCTTTAGAAAATTTATTTTTAAAGGTGGAATCCATCTTTAGACGAATAATAATAATAATAATTAAAAAAAACATTCCACGGGTATATATAATTATTTGTAACAATTTAGAATGACAGCACAAACCAAAAACATATAGTGATATCTTTATCTTAATGAGAAGGGGGGGGAAATCAGAATATATGATGGCAATATATTGAAATATTATCGGTCAATTTTAAATAGAATATTTATTTATCATAATGATAGTTTATCTTTTAAAAATGAAAATGAGGTGTGTTTACCCTGAACTGAGAGCAGTGTGTTACCCTGTTTGCTTCTTTCCATTCCACTGTCTGTGTCTTACACTGCAAAAACACCAAACCTCACCAAGTATTTTTTCTAGTGCAAATATCTTAGTACAGTTGAAATAAGACAAAACTGACTTACAACTAACTTTTCAGCAAGATATAGAAACTTGTTTTAAGTTAATAATTCTTTAATATTGATGAAAAAGTGGCAGATTATTTCACTTAAAACATTTTCCCTATGTGACAAATGGAATAATCTGTCAATTGGAACTAGTGATTTTTCATCAATATTAAGGAATTATTGACTTAAAACAGCCTTTTATATATTTTGTATTATTTCAAGTGTACAAGATATTGGCTCATGAAACTAGACCAGAAATAGTTCAGATTTAGTGTTTTTGCAGTGTACATTTAGCTCTGCCACAGTGTTTACATATCAAAGTCCAGTCCAGCTTCATGTTATCAGCATCAAAGCTAGTGGAGGAGATTACGGTTAAAAGGTTTGCGCCAGAACAACTAGAAAAGATCCGGATTAAGCTAGTCTATCTTTTTATTCTACTTTTGTTTTTTTAGCAAGTGTTCAAATACGAGATTTGGAGCAACTTGCTCCTGTTTTTTTGTTTGTTTGTTTTTATTTCATTTTTATTTTTTGTAGATCAGTGCTTGCAAATGTTCTCATATAGTAATGCAGGAATACGGAGAGCTATATTAAATGATAAAATATATATATACAAAAAAATCTGAGCACTGGTTTGCTTAAAGCATGTCTCATTTTGGGGTTTTTAAAAATCTTTCTGCGTAAGAAAAACAAGTAGCAAGTCGAACAAACGGCAACTACACACGAATATAAATGCAACGCTTGATATTCAGCAATACTTTGTATAAAAACCCCAGGAAGTTCACTGAAGTTCGGGGGGCAATTTTGGGATTGAAGCAATGACAGGCCAGCTGTAATTTTTTTAACAAAGCAGCACCTTTTCAGTCCGACCCGCCCAGCTGATCCAGTGATTTTACACATCGAGGAGCAAAAATAAAAAAAACATTTTTTTTTTTTTTTTTTTTTTTTTTTTTTTTTGCCCGTCAGCGGTGACAGTTTTGGGTTTTATTCTGGTTTTATTGGTGGTAAACGGCAGCTCCCTTCATGCAGTTCTGTTCAACTTTGTCCTACAAAACGTAAGAAAGACGTCTAACTTCAGCAGACGTCTCGCGCTGCAGATCGCGAGGCGTGACAGAAAGTCTCGGATGCATTTGCATAAGACTAAGCCTTAAGACTGCGCCGATGGACGGAGCGAGAAATAAATGGAGATGCCGGGCTGGAAAGGAATACTGCGATGCAAAGTTTAGTTTTTAATCAAACGTTCATCCTAGTTAGTTTCTAAGTTCGAACTGAGAGCAGAGATTTACTGATTCTTCTCCCTACGTGGCGGTATTGTTGTTGTTCCTCGATATCCTCACTGTGCCGGTGATTTTCTTCGGAGTAGCAGCAGACTCCTCTCAGAGGACCCGCCGGTCGAATTCGGAGCGAAAGACATTCTACTCGTGGGAAACCTTCGACTGCCCCGGTCCTCCCGATGGAAAAAAAATTGGCGTAAACTGTGGTTGTTTTTCGTTTTCGTTCATTCTTTTCCTGATTTCATATAGCCCTACCTTTTCTAATCATGAATGTATGACGTGTGATTTTTTTATAATAGCATACTAATTTAGGTGTCGGAAACAGAATCTGTAATTTTGTCAAAAAGATCAGCTATATTTGTAAGCTGTAATATGTATAAAACTGAGAAAAAATGATTATCAAACAGAATGTGTTGGTTTACTATAGTATATATATATAAATATATATAAACTGTATACCGAAAAAGAGAAACTCAAGCTGTTTGCCAAATAAAAGTAGTAGTGATGTTAATATTTCCATGGATGTCGTCCCTCTTCTCATAACTTTTGGTAACAATATTAAAACTGCTATAGTTATTAGCAGTTTCTTCCTTTTTCTCTTTTTCTTTCCTTCCTTTCTTCATTCCTTCCTCTCTCCTCCTTTCCTTATCTTTCCATCCTTACTTCCTTGTGTTTCACTTCATTTTCTCTTTCTTTAATTCCTTCCCCTTTTTCACTCTCCTTCCTTACATCTTTACTCATTTTCCTTCCTCTCTCTTTCTCCCTTTATTTTCTTCCTTCCGTTTTCTCCATGTCCTTCCATGTTTTTCCTTCCTTCCTCTGTCTTTCTCTTCTTTCCTTATTTCCATCCTTTCGTTCTCTCTGTGTCCTTCCTTCATTCCTCCCTCTCATAAAAAGAACACCATTTCTGAAGGGAAGCATTATACCAACAGTAAGACACAGTGGTGGCAGTGTGATGCTCAGGGGCCGTTTTGCTGCTTCAGGACCAGGAAGAACCATGAATTCTTCTGTCCACCCAAACGTCCTGAAGGAGACCATCCATCTGGCCGCCTGTTGGTGAAACCAACCTGGGTTCTGCAGCAGGATGATGATCCAAAACACACCAGCAGGTTCAGGTCTGAACAGGTGTTAAGGAGAACAACATCAAGTGGCCTAGTTAAAGTCCTGACCTGAATCCAACTGAAATGCTGTGGCATGGCTTCTAAAAGGGGACTCATGCTTAAAAACCCTGCAGTGTGGCTGAATTATGACAATTCTGCAAAGACTCATCACAAACGTTCGATTACAGTTGTTGCTAAGGCCGACCCAACCACTTTTAGAAACAAGGCTGTAGGGTTGGATTTTTTTTTTCTGTTCATAATAATTATCTTCGTCTAACACTTAGTTTGATGATCTGAAGCATTTTATGACAAATGTATAGAAAGTAATAAAGACTTGCATTGGGGGGGGAGGGGAACATGCTGTTTATCACCACTGTGTACAAGTTAAAATTTGAGGTCCAAACATCAGATCTTGTGGGACTCCACATTAATAAACTGTCTATTTTAATAAATAAATGCAATCCTTCGGTTTCTATCGTAGTAAACTGTAATCTTTGTTTTGACGCAAAAACAAACCCAGGATCTACCATTTTTTCTGTTTGTTCTACTTTTTCATTAAATATAAGGATGAAAAAGGCTGCAGCTCCACCTCCATGGTGTTTCTCATGCAACTTTTTTAAAAATAGTTTTTGCACAAGGTACTTGTCACAGACTTTAGAAACATTAGAAAGCTAGCCTGTAATTATCACAGTGGTATCTGTTCGTAATTCTGCAATTACCTTTGGAAGTGTGCTGAAAGGACAGGATACATTGAATTACATTTCCTTAGAAATTTAATTTGCCTCTCCAGTGAACTTCAGCTGAATAGTGTTATTCATATAATTTTTCATCTTCACCTCCATGTTTTTGCTTACTGTGATGGAGGGTGTTACCACAGTTGGTTCTTTATTTACAAAGATATACAGACCTCAACTGACTGAGGATCAATAAAATATTTGAAATATTTTAGGCAAATTCACTAAAAATGACACATTTAGTTTTGTATTAAATACTTTGTCAAGTGTTGTGTGAGTCTTCAGACTACATTTGTTTAATTTGTCCTTTTAAAAAGTTTTAAGAAAAACAATTTAAAAAAAAAAAGACTATAGCTGATTTTATTCGACAGTAATCCGAGAGGAACGAGGCAGAGAAAAGGAGGAATGACCTGCGCCAAAGGAACCAAGGTCGGAAATCGACCTCGGGGCGCATCGAGGTCCCCAGTTCATTCTATTTATTGATAATAAGAACACTATTAACATTTATTAAATAGTTTCAGCATATTAAAAAATTATTTTAACATACAGGATTGAAAGGAATTGTTTACTCTGTCACTGAATTGTCATCAGTTTTTTGTTACCATGGTAACAAGGTGACGCTATGAGTTTAATATTCGTGTTTGAGCTCCGTTTGTTCATAAATACTTCTCTGCAAATAATAGCCAATTATCACTGAGCATTTTAAGCTCGGCCAGTTAAACTTGCCTCCCTCTCACAGATGCCATCATCATACGTTCGATGCATCATCGTCATTAACAGGAAGAGAGGCTCCTAATTCGTATTTTGCCGTCCATTTGGGGTCCATTTTTGATATTCAACCTGCAGCACTGTTTAAAATGTGTGACTTTGTTCTCTTTTTTTGTGTTCCTGTGATTGTATTAGTGATGACAATCAAATAAATGCAACCGCGACACGTTTGTCTTGCAGCGTCCACCTGGCGTCGCTGTTTCCCCTAACTTGCGCGCATGCCTACAAACCACTACAAAGCAGGCAGTACATGAAAACAGTCATTAATACGTGACCAGAAGAGTATCTCATTTGACTCGTGACTACCTGAAGGAATGGGGGACGCTTCTGTCTGACTGCGAGTCCGTCCGCGCGCGCTAGCGCGTGTGTGTGTCGTGTTGTTTTGGGGGGCGGCGGGTCATGACACTCCAGAGGTGGGTGTTCCTCCGTAAGCTCACAGCTGCTGCTGCTTCTTCTTCTCCTCCCTTCTCTCTTCCATCCTCCCTGAGCTGTTGCACACACGTGCTCGGGTTCAGTCAGTCTGCAGCCGCCAACATGGCAGAGGAGGCGAAGAAACTAGCAGCGTACTCTGCCGTGGACAACAACGTCCAGGTACAGCGGACCTCCATGTCGCTATTAGCTAACAAGCAGACATGTTCATATTTTTCCTTGAATTGTGTGTGAAGTACAGCCGCTAGGCGCAGCCTATTAGCATAGTTAGCCTAATTCCCAGATAAATGCACATTATGCCATGTTGCTGTATTGATGTTATCTAACTTGGAGGATTTTAAAGCGACTTAGCTGAGTGTTATGCGGACTTGTTCCTAGCTGGTGAGCTAACTCTGTTCTGCTTTAACGACCAAGTACACAACAGTACAGTTAGATTAGATTAGGTTAACAGTATGATTACATTACAAAGTGTTGAACCCATTAAGGGGGTGAATACTGTATGCAAAGATAACTTTATATGCATGTACATTTTTACTGATCTTTAAATGTGTAAAATGTAAAATGGTTGAATGGGTCGTTTCTTTTCCAGAACAATCAGGTGGTGGGAGTGGGGAGTGGGTCGACCATCGTGTATGCTGTGGACCGGTTAGGTGAGTAAAGCCTCCATAAGCTTTAATGTCTAACATGGAGAATGCAGTCCCTGAAATTCCGTCTAGTCAAAGTTGCATCAGGGTAATGCATTTATGCAGTGGAATGTAGTAGATTAGAGTGGAGCTGATAGCGATGCTTATTTTAGTTAAGAAACTGTTACTTCTAGACAAATAAAAGGCACACTGGCAGATAGAGCTATTCATAAAATTTCTTCTCCCTCTGGCCAACTGTTAATTGACCCTAAACTCATAAATGATGCCTTTTTCAATTATTACAGTAATTTATACACCTCCAAGAGTAGTGCTACCAGTTCGGATACTAAAGTCTTTCTAAACCATTTAAATGTACATGTCCTGGATGAATCCACTAGGGCACACTTGGACTCTAGTTTTACTATTGAAGAAATCAAATCTGCGATACGTTCATTATCTTCTGGTAGGGCTTGTGGTCTGGATGGGTTTGGAATAGATTTCTATAAATGTTATTTGGATCTGGTTGCCCCTCTTCTTCTGCGTATGGTGAACTCTTCAGTGGAGGAGGGAGTGTTTCCCCAGAGTTTGTATGATGCTCATATCTGCCTTCTCCTGAAGAAGGGCAGGGATTGCTCTAATGTTGCCTCATACCGTCCTTTAAGCTTACTAAATGGTGACCAAAAAAATAGTAGCCAAAGCATTAGCTACTCGTTTAAATAAACACATAGCTCATCTAATCCATCCCTATCAGACTGGCTTCATCCCTAACAGGTATTCCTTTTCAAACACTCGTCGACTCTTAAATGTTATGTACCAGACCAGCCTTCCAGTCTCTGCAGTTATTTCATTAGATGCTCAACAGGCATTCAACCAAATTGAATGGGACTATTTGTTTTTGGTTTTCCAAAAATTTGGCTTTGGCGATAAATTTATGACATCACTAAAAATGCTTTACGCTCAGCCCAAATCCTCAGTTCTGACTAATCACGACAGGTCTGCCTCATTTTTATTACATCGCGGAACCAGACAGGGGTGTTGTCTTTCACTGTTGCTATTTGCACTGGCCATGGAACCCTTGCTATTTCCATCAGGACCCATCCATTGATCACTGGCATTTCAGACGATGCTACAGATAGTCCCATTGGCCTGTATGCGGACGATGTTATCCTGACCCTTTCAGACGTTACAGTCTCTCTTTCTCCACTTCTTTCTCTTATAAATAAATTTGGCAAGCTTTCCGGTTTTACTATTAATTGGGATAAAAGTCTTTTTATGCCTCTTTCAGATGGTCTGGATGCTGCTTTTCTTAGCAACCTGCCATTCAAAGTTTCCACTAGTTATTTTGAGTATCTGTGGATAAATATCACTAGGGACCTTAACTTCTTTTTTAACCTTACTTTTTTGGTTTTATTCACCAACTTAAATCTATGGTCGACTGGTGGAAGCTCCTTCCTCTTTCATTGATTGGCCTCGTTAATGTTGTCAAGATGGTGGTCCTCCCGAAATTTACCTATCTTTTTCAAAATATACCCATTTACCTCACTGCTTCCTTTTTTAAGATGATAGATTCCATTGTAATCCCTTTTGTCTGGGCCGGTAAACATCCTCAAATATCAAAGTCTCACCTACAGAAACCTACTGCTGAGGGGGGTCTACGCCTTCCTGTTTTTCGATATTATTACTGGGCGTGTAATGCCAGATCCTGGCTTTTCTGACTCATCTCTGTTCGAGAGGTGAGGTGGTTGACGTGTTAACACCCAAATGGCCGTTGAATGAAAACCTTGCGTCCTTAGAACTTACTACTTCCTCCTTAGCTGCAGTATTGTTTTCCAATCTTTTTTGTCTTTTCAGTTGCTGAAGGATAATTTCATACTAAAAAATTCATTTTTTAGTATGAAATTAAAATTAAATTTTGAAGCAGATAAAGACTGTCCTGAATCTCCCTGGTTTTTCCAGCTATGCTCCAATTTGTCAGAACTCAGCATTTAAGCCAGGCAATATGGATGTAGTTTTTAAGCACTGGTTAAACAGGGGCATAGCTGCTGTTAAGGATCTAGACATCAATAATCACTTTGCTTCCTTCACTCAACTCCAATCAAAATTCGGTCTTCCTCCTAGCCATGTTTTCAGGTACTTGCAAGTTCGGAATTGTCAAACAGCACTTCCTCCACTATGAAACCAGTGCAGCATAGTTTCTGTGAGCTTATAAAAAAAGCCCCCTACCTCTGAAAAGCTAATTTCTCAATTTGTTAATCTTTTCAGTTCATCCCATCTACTAGGCATATAAAAGAGGCCTGGGTTCTGATGCACTAGGTGAGATTTCAGATGATCAATAGGATTTAAGTCTGTCGAGAATCAAAACCTGTTGATGTCAAAACAGGTTTGTCAAAACTTTGAACAGGTCAAAACCTGTTAATTAATTAATTCTAGACTGCAACTTATTCAGTTCAAAGTTATCCATCAGCTGCACCTTTCTAAAGCTAAACTTAATAAGCTATTTCTCTGCGTCTCACCAAAATGCGACAAATGTAAATTAGATGATGGGACTTTGGGTCATCTGTTTGGGTCCTGCCCTAAACTTCTGGACTTCTGGTGCAGGATATTTGAATTTTATAGCAACGCTTATGGTAAGCTTCTATGTCCGGATAGGCATTTGATAATTTTGGGTTGCTCTAAATCCTCTCTTACTCTTCCCATGTCTCTACAACAGTCTCTAATGTTTGGTTTAGTGGTAGCAAAGCGGGTTATTCTGTGGGAATGGAAATCCTCTACCCGCCTTGTTTTAAGAAATGGCTTAATGACATGGTGTCCTGTATCTATCTTGAGGAAATTTGATACTTTTTGTCTGACAATCATCAGAAGTTCCTTGATGTGTGGGGTCCTTTCAATAGATACAAAATAATGGGCTAAAATGACTGTCATATTCATCTGGACCTGTATTTCTTTTAATTTGTTTTATTTATTTATCTTTTCTTCATTGTTATTTTTACTGTGATTATAATTTATTGTTTTCACCTTTTATTGATATTCCATGGTGAGCTGTTCGATACAATGTCTCCAGAAACGTCTGCTGTTCGCTTGGACTCTGTTTGATTGACTCTACAGTCTGATGAGCACATAGTTTATCCTCTTATCAGACCTTCAGTTAGCTGACAGTGTTTTGACTGTTCTGTTTTGTTGATTTTTGTTTTTGTTTACTTTTTGTTGTTTTTGTTTACGTTTCTTCTTCTATCTTGGCTGTTTAACCTTGATAAATCATAAACAAATATATATAAAAAAGAAACTGTTACTTCTGCACATTCTTCCTTGGTCACTACAGAACTGAATGGCTGAACAGGATTCGGTTCAGTTTTTAACTTGGCCTCTTGAATTCTCTCTCTCTCCATCTGTTTTCTTTCCAGCTGAAAGAGTTCGACAGGAAAAGCTCAACATCGTGTGTGTGCCCACCTCCTTCCAGGTTAGTCAAAGTACCCAAAACACTCAAGTCTCACTTGACTCGGCAACGTGAACGCTCATGTGTTCACAAATGTTCTGAAGAAGTTTCCACACGATAACCATGTCTTGCTCAAAGGTTTCCACAGAGCAGTGTGGTTTAGAGTTAAACCTGCTACAATGACAAATATTGCAGGACGATAAATTATCCCAGACATGATTACAATGTTGTTTTGAGACCGTTTCCAAGTAATATATTGATCATGGCATAATAATCCAGGTTGTCCCTCTCAAAAACTGTTCTAGATAAACTTTAGTTTTGTAGAAAACACTGCAAGATGTTTTAAATATCCAGAAAAAAACACAACAACCAGAAACAATCAATGAAAAAGAAATGAAGCCCACACACAACGGAAACCGTAAATAAAATAGATTATAACGCCTCTGAAAACAAAAATGTCCTTCAAAAGATATGAATCATCAGAATGAAAATGATTGAGCTAATTTTAATTCATCATGTGATTAACTCTGCATAGTGCCAGGTTTACACTCATTATTTTCTGGTATTAATCTTCCACAGTGGGTGACATGGTGTAATCTAATCATTTTTAAAATTGTTTATAGTGTGACATGGTGTAATCTAATCATTTTTAAAATTGTTTATAGTAAAGCTGCACCGATTGCAACTTTCTGGCCGATCACTGATAATTAAAAAAGCTGGCCAGCCCATTCTGATTTTGGGGCGGTACCAATATTTCTTTTTCTTTTTCCTGAAAAGTAGCTAAATATTGTGACAAAGTTGCTGAGTTGGCAACCTCACACATGCAGTCATGACGTCTGTCAGTCTGCCCTCTCTCACAGCAGGGTCTTATTTTCAGACCTTTGCTGAAACAGACGAGGTCAGTTTCACGTAACTAACAGCCGATCGACAGTCTGCCACATTGAATTTTGTCGGTGCAGCTCCTCATCCTGGACCGATTTTATCTTCAGTCATGGATGTGAGGACAATAAAATCCCATGGTTAATTAAAGCAGGATCAAAAACAAAAGAGGACATTACTTTCTTCTCCATCGTTGATGAAACAGCTGCTGTGTGTTCATCTCTACGCTTTCTGAGTTTAGCAGCACAGCTCCTCGGTGAACTCAAACCGATGCTCTCTCTCCTCCCTCAGGCTCGACAGCTGATCCTGCAGCACGGCCTGGCGCTGTCGGACCTGGAAAGACACCCAGAGGTACGATGAGTGTTGGCACTATGCCGGTGGAAGCCAAACGTGGCGGTAACGGTGCGTTTCCTGTGCTCAGCTGGACGTGGCGATCGACGGCGCAGACGAAGTGGACGCTCAGCTCACGCTGATTAAAGGCGGCGGGTGAGCGTGTTCTGCCGCGGACGGCTCGGCTCGAGGCCCCGCCGACCTTTCTGACCCGTCCTCTCTCCGTTTTGCAGCGGCTGCCTCACTCAGGAGAAGATTATCGCTGGCAACTCGAAATGTTTCGTCGTCATTGCTGACTACAGGTCTGCATCGGCTAGTGAGAGTGGTGGGAATATTTTTTCCAGTTTTTAAAAACGCTTGGCTCACGGAATTTTTTTTTTACGTCCCAGAAAGGATTCCAGTGTTCTGGGGGAGCAGTGGAAGAAGGGCGTTCCCATCGAGGTCATCCCCATGGCGTACGTTCCCGTCTCCAGGGTGATAGCTAAGCGCTTTGGAGGGGAGGTCAATTTAAGGATGGCGGTCAGTAAAGCTGTAAGTAGAAGTACTTTTCTTGTTGTTTTCACATGAGTTCTTTAGGTGCTGTTGATGTTTAATTCTCAGCATAAGGTTGCAAATTATTTCTGGAGTTTAGGTTCTGTTAAGAACCTCAATTCAGTTTTGAGTCACAATTTGATTCGATTTTGATTCAGTATTTAGTTAGATTTGGTGGAACACAAATAATTCATTGGAATACGTCTTTTCATGTATTATTTTCTCATTTTTTCTGCCCAGGTTACGCTCCATCCTTTGCTGGTTGTTTAACCCCAGGAATAAACCTGATCCTCTTTCATTTCTGTGCTCACTATTGTTTTTTTCAGGGTTTTTTTTTTTTTTTAACATTATTTAAAAGAAATCTTTATTGTCACAATAGAAAGAGCAAAGTCAGGGAGGAGACATTAGATCAGAGGCCAGCAGCAGGGACGATGATGATGATGATGATGATGATGATGATGAAGGGTCTTCTGAGGTAAGGACAGATTATGACCAGGCAGGTTTCAGAACCAGAGGCTGACAGGAAATTCAGAATTAATCCAGAATATTTGTATTAGCATAGATGACATACTGTCATATTTTACATTTAAAGAAATGGACTAAATATATTTAATAAGCTTCTGACATTTCTGCAGCATAAGAGCTAAAACATATGCTAATCTGAGCGTCATTAGCATTTTCCTCTTGTATTAATAAACATGATAAATTCCTCTGGAGCCAGGTCTGGCTTAGCTTATCTGATGTGGAATCATCAAGGATTCTACACATCCAAATATTCAGATGATGTGATTTCTGCTTTTAAACGGCCTGATCCTCAGCCAGACTCTGAACCTGGACACATGAACAGCTGAGTCCATTGTAGGTGACATGTTTACTTTTAGCAAATGGGAATAATAGTCATAGAAAAAGTGGGGAAACTTTATGTGCTATTAATGGATTTTATCAATTAATCAAATTTTCTGTTTATAAAGATTAAACTTATGGAAAATTTGTTGTTTTTTTCCCCACTCTTTGGGTTTGTGTAGTTTTTAGTGATGTCCACCATCTTGTTTTACAGCGTGTATTTATTTGGACTTCAGATCAACTTCCAGAAGGGATGTTGAAATGAAAGCAAGTTTAGAAAATATTTTGTCATTTGCAATTTGTTTTTGAGGAAAAAAAAGGGGGGAACAAAAACAATTGCGATTTTCTTTATTTTTTTACTTAAACTCCAAAAACGAGCAGCGGTGGTACACTGATGTCACTGTCCTCAGTGATGATCGGAATTTTTCAAAGTGTTTCCAGCTGATTTGGTACAGAGCCCTGCTTTGTTTACATCATAACATTTATGGCCCAGTGGTTCAGCTGCTGTCTGGCAGCTCCTAGCGGTCGCCCTGCGGTCGAGGTCAGACACGCCCAGAGACCCAGGTTAGGCGACACAGTCGGGCTTTCTCTGCTCCTTTCGCTCTGACCGGAACCAGGCCGTGTGCTTTCTGGCTTGCAGGGTCCCGTCGTCACCGACAACAGCAACTTCATCCTGGACTGGAAGTTTGAGGACGTCCAGAACTGGAGCGAGGTCAACACTGCCATCAAGATGATTCCCGGTGAGGAACGCTGGTCACATCAAATCCACAGAAAAGTTGCTTCATGCACAGAGTGAACTTTGAAAATATTTAGATTTCTGATGGCACTGAAAAGGTTTTTGTGTCGTAGGTGTGGTGGAGACGGGGCTCTTCGTCAACATGGCCGAACGGGCGTACTTTGGGATGGAAGATGGAAGCGTGAAGGTTCGGAAGGCTCCCGCCAACTAATGAGCTGGCTACAGGCTCCGCCCACAAAGTGCCACGCTCACAACCCGACCCCAGCTACAGAGAAGCTCACTTTTACCTCGCAAAATAAGTTACTTTCACATTCAGAAGGTGCTGCTTCTGATTTTATGTTTTTTTTTAAGTGCCTGATGAGAAAAAGCCAGCTGGCAGATTTTACTGTTGGAGGAGTTTGACTGAATGGCTGCAGAACTGGGTTTTAAAGCTGACCGGGTCACCAGAGTTCAGCTGAATAAAGCAAAGCTGTGCCTTTTGATTTTAAAATTACATTTAAAAAGCTTAACTGCATGTGTGGCGTTAGTGTGATTATAAAAAATACACAAATAACACAGATCAGAGTTCAAGGATTAAGCAGTCAGGTTTGAACTTTTAGATTCAGCTACGTTCAATCTATCAAAACAAACTGACGTACCATAAAGAGCAAAGGTGAGCAGTAAAACATTCCCTCTAAAAGCAGAAACGACACATCCTTCTGAGAAGCTAAACGTTCAACAAGAACACTTTGTGGCTCATTTTCCATTTCCTCGTCAAAAGGAAAAGAGAGAGATGGTAGCAGAAGTTGAAAAGGTTTAGAAAATGCTGGTGGTTTCCTCCTGGGTTGCATCATCTCCTCTTGCAGCTGGTTAGTCGAGTCAGCTGAGAAGCTTGTAACTTCATGGTTTGCCACATAAACTCTCTATTATTAAATTTTTTTGTGCCTGTGACAAACTTCCGTTACAGTTTCTCCTCACACCAGGCGTCTGGAAGCAGGGAGTCTTATGCCATAAGTTCATTTTAAAAACGAAACCCAGTGATGATGGTGATTAATTTAAATAAGACAACAACCTTCCAAAACAAATATAGTGGGCAAATCTCAAAAAATGAGATTTGCGCTGCTGCTTTGATCATTCAAATAAATCAAGTTGCCTCTAAAAAGTTCTATTTTTTTTCTCCTTTATAGGCTTTTTTTTTTAAAGAAATAAATGGTACAGTAGGATTTTCTACATACTAGATTGCTGTCATAGGTTGCATCTGTTGTAAATTGGTGATACAGTGCCTCATACTGTAATTTGATGCTTGAATATGTATCTTTGTAACTGTGGGAGACTGAAAACGTCACATCCTGGCTAATGTGATACCAATAAGACGTTTTTCAGTTTCCAAAAAGCCACTGTTGAATTGAAACTGTGAAAGTTGTCTTTGTGACTCTGCGGTACGTCAATAAAGTTTCTAAAGTGAAAAGCTATGTTCTAAAAACATAATGAACAAAAACTACACTGTGCATGAATACTTTTGCACCAGCAACTTTTTTAACCAGTTGACTGTGATTTTTTTTCTCTTTTTTTTTTTTTCCTTTTCCTTGTAACCCATACAGGACCAAATTATAACCCATGCTTGTTTTATGTCTAAACTGTTGGAACATAACTTGCTCTAATAAAAGTTGAGTGTGAAAAATGTTTCATGATCCAAATAATTATGGTTATTCATGTTTGTTGAAGTTTTTTATTGTGAAAATGAGCTGAGATGAATAAAATGTTACATCAGACAGGCTTTAAAGCATTTTCAGCATATTGTAAAGTTCACTACTTGTCTTTTAACTAAAAATAATGGAGTTACAGAATAAAACGTATTTAAAAAGTGCAGTAAGTGTATATTTTACCTTGATTAAATTATGATTTATAACAAAACAGAAAAACTTGCCAGTAAGGCTCTGTAGATGCTCTACAGAAGTCTGACAAGCAGATTTTAGATTGAATATCGCTCTTTGACCAGGAGGTGGTGCTAGAAACGCAAACTTCACAGTTGGCAGCGAACAGCTCACTTTTATATACAGCAACTCACTGAAGTCACTCAAAACCAAAAGTAGCTTTCCTGATTAAATTTATATAAAGTGGCGGCGGAGGCATTAAGTAATGCAGGTATTACGTCACTACACTGTTTATTTAGAGAAACAACTCGTGACCAGGAACAGGAACTGTACCGCTTTATACCTTAAGCCACGTTGAAGATTTCATGTTGACTGGTCCTGACAACCACGCTGAGTGATGTCTTAATGAACCAATCCAGCTCATCCAAGATGTCCGAATCAACCAATGGCATCGTTGCTTCTCGAAACGACCTGTCTATTTGACGGAAAGCCACACATCCGACCAACCGGCGACCCTCAATAGGAACTGCCATCAGGGACTTTTTTGCGTCAGCTCTGACAGGACGCCTGCGTCTACGTAACAGACAGCGAATCAGCCAATGTCAGTGACTGTTTGGGGGGGCTGGTATGCTCTGAGCCCTCCCCTTTGACTGACGAATACCTAATCCAATCAGATTTTGCTTAGTGTGCGAGGACACGTGATTGGCAGTAAATTGTGCAATGAGAGAATAGTACTTTAAATGTGAAAGCAAGAATGATTTTTAGTGTCCAATCCTAGTGTAGAAACAAGGCGGGATTTAGGGTAACCAAGGCAAGACTCAGTCTAGTATAAAGGGAATAACATGGTGTCCCAGAGGCTGTTTATGTTTACTTAAAGAACACGTTCAAGTGGGGCGTATTTCCAGACACAGCAAATATTTTTATATCGTTTCAGTTTTTTTACACTTTCTTTATTTTCATGTTCAGATTTACTTGCTTAGTGGCATGTAAATCAGCTACTTTACTAATGTGCCAGTCTTACAAATGGAAAGGGAGCTTCACTTTGGAAGCGTGAGCATTACCCTGGTGCTCCTGCTGCTGCTGAAAGCGCTCATAGGTTTCGGGACTTCGGAAGCTCAGGGCTCCGCCACCGGACTGGAGCCGGGGTCCGACAGCCGGGGTTCGGCGGCGACCTCGGGAGAACATGGTGCCACCGCGGCCGTGGAGGAGCTCTGCATGGAGAACACGGGCAGCGCGATCACTGGAGCTGACGTTACGGTGGAGGACGATGAGAACTGGTCTGCAGGGGAGGCCGAAGAATCCCGGGGAGAAAGTGACGGAAATGTTCGACCTACGAGGTAATTACAGTACGAATGCATATAGAGCGACACAGCTAGTAGCTTGAAACCCATTATCGGACACTGTCGTTTAAGACGTGGAAACATATGCTATTTTCAGTGTGACACATAAGCTTGTTCATATTTAAAGCTAAACAAAGATAAAATGTTGAAATAAAAAAGCTAAAATAACCATTTATTGTGTTTGACACACTTTTGGAGTATCCTTCCGCCATAGTGCTGCACAGAAGTTATTGTTTATCTGGTAATGCTTCATTGACTCATAAACTGCTATTTAATTTCCAATTTTACTGTATAATTTATCAGTCATTTTGAAAATGTGTTGAGAACCAAACGACTAAAGACTGATAAAATATGCCAGCAGACTGTCAAGGATGAAAACTGAGATATCGCGATGTTGACAAGTGTGTCCGAAAATGGGTTTCGGGAGTCTTTGGATAAAATTGCGTAAATATAACTGCACCGTTTGGGTTGCCATTCGTTTGGGGTTAGCTAGTCGTTATTCTTTATATATATTCACAAGTAATATAAGTTTTGTTTTTAAGTTTGGCGTCTCAGGACAGTACACGCTTCATCCTTTCGATCAGAAACATGAAATGGAAAGTTCTTCTGCAGTCTGCCGAAGGCGTGTTTGCAACAGTGAACTGGAAAGTGTGTATAGAGCGCCAGTAGTGCCGCAATGTTGCATGTCAATAATTTTTTTCCACGAACAAAAATTAAACTTGAAATAAATGCATATGTTAGATATATAATATATCTAACATGTGATATCTGTGCGTAATTATTCCAAGAAATTAGTTAAATGGCCAGTCAGATCTGACTAGTTAACATGCAAAACAAGTAAAATTCAGACCAAATACTTTGACAAGTGTAATGTTAGCCCTGCTCACAGAGGTTTCCAGACATTGTTCACAGATTCATAGATTGCTCATAGAAATAAATAGTCACATAATCTTGCTTTTTTGAATATAGTACATTTTCTTTTGTTGGATATATTTCAATCATTTTCAGCCTCGTTAACCAGCATAATCTAATTTAAACTCTGACCAGATCATCACTATGTATGTTAGGTGCTTGTTTACTATTTTAATTCATGATTTTGCTAGGTAATGGTTTAATTATTTAGCAAATTTAGTTGCTTTTGGACCAGGGTCCTGAACTGACTTGTAATTACAGTGTTTTAACTCAAACAAAATGTTGTTTTGTTTGAGTTCTTTTCATTGCTGTCCTTACGCAATAAAAAGAACTCAAACCGTTTTGAGGTTTCAAAAACGGATAAAATAGTTTCTCAGGTTTACAGAAATGTGGCATTATTAATAGTCTAATACCTGCAAACTTTTTGTTGTTATATCTCTTTCATTGCCTTATTTTACTTCAACTATCACCGTTATTCCTCTGGTACTGTTGCTCTATAAAGACCTTGTTACATTTCCAATTAAGTGGAAGCCTTCCTCCTCACTTGACAACAGAGGAAGCATCTCATGCTGCGGTGTGTTTAGCCTCCTGTCAGCTGCTTAGGTAAATCTGTCTGTTTACGGTATTAACAATCAGTTCATGTGGAGTTTCAGAGAAGACAATGACTGTGGATTGAAGGATATAGGAGAACAACATAAAAGCTGTTTTCAGCATGACTTTAATCTATCAGGATATAAACTTCTTTCATTGTATGGAGTTGTACTTGTGTTCTTACTGTATCACCTGTGAAAATCCACCGTAAAGCTGTTAGTCAAGAGTTGAATGTCTCACCTCAACCACACAGCAGCTGCTGCCTGAAGTGAGCTGCAGCGCTGGGCACGCTGGGTGCAGCACCGATACTGTCTTCCTTGGTAAACAGGAGGTTCAACGCCCACTGTAGGTGTTTGCTGCAGTGTGTTCCTATTATGGTATTTATATATTTTCCACAGACCATTGCAGCTATGTTGGGTTAGGCTGAGATACAGCCTCGTGGACCCTGATTATTCCAGTAGCCTTTTTTTTCTGGTCCTGGAAGTGTAAAATGTCCTACACTAAATTATTCTCTGTGTGATATTCCAAACATTCTGTTAATCTTTCATTCGGGAGCTTGACTGAAGTTATCAAAGTGGAGACCTTGTTGGAGAGTTGGTTCAACCTTTTGAAGATCTACAGCACCCTTTCTGAACTTTATGTTCAAATTTATTGCACCTGGATTCACTTTGGCGGTTCAAAGCGCAGTCCTGGGTATGTGTGTGTTAGTGCGATCGGGTGAATGTGGCTGTAGTGTAAAACGATTTAAGTGGTCAGTATGTCTAGAAAAATGCTTAATAACTCCAGTGCTTTTGTCAAAGTCCGTCCATTTAACCTTTCCCTCATATTAAAGCTCCATGATGACACCCGACTAGACTCGGCCTGATAGGAAATTCCAATTATGTGATAACCTCAAGTAAGATTAACACAATGTTACGGTAGCAGAAAATGTTTAAGTGAGTGCATAACATGATTACAGAGCTAATTGCTTTTGTTTTTAAAAAATAAAGGTCAACACTTGCGCCTGCAGTCTGTAAAATAATATATAGTGCTGTCCTGGTATTTATGGGGGTTAGTGTGATTAGCTAAAATCTGTGAATATTTGAGACCACTTCTAAGACACTTAATAGTTCAAACACCAAATACACATTAATATGCATTAATACTCACAGTGGGAATCATCTTGGCACTACTGCAGAAGCTAACACTTACTTATATTCGCTCTTGGGGGTATAGCCAATCAGCTCAAAGGAAAATAAATAGAGCTTCTGGATTGGGTGCTTTGCAAACGCCAGCCAATAAATAGCATGTCAAGTAGCATTACACAAAGGTATGTCAGCTTCCCAAGCTAATACAAACTACTAAGTATAATACTCTAAGTATAACAAGCTAATGCAAGATAACATAAGTGTAGCAGACTAATATAAGCCAACATGACAAGCTAAATTAAGCTAACATAAGCACAACAAGCTTATGTTAAGCTAACATAAGTATAACAAGTTTGTACAAACAAACATAAATATAATAAACTAATTTAACAGGCTAATGTAAGCTAACATAGTGTAACAAACTAATACAAGCTAACATAGGTCTGACATGCTACATCTAGCTAACAAATGTAAAACATGCAGATAGAAGCTAAAATATGTATGACATGCTAATACAACCTAACATAAATGTAACATGCTAATACAAGCTGGCTTTAAAAAGCTATTTAGCTTTTTTTTATTATTATTATTTTTCAGACAATTTTGAATGCAGTGACATCCTCACAGATGGACTCAAGTAAAACCTAAATCTAAAAAAAAAACAGTCTGGACACTTTTGCCATTTCTATGGTATATCATTGAATTGACTTTAAAAATACTGGTAAAAGAGAATGTTTTAAAACTTTTAAAAACCTGATAAACCCTGATAAAAACAACAACAAACTGGGTGGTACATGTTTACCCTTGTAAAACCATCTGAGTCCTTCTTTCTCCCAGCTAGGAGCCACTGAGATGCTACACTGGAAGAATGGAGGATTTTAATTTTAATGCATATTTAACCTTGGAAAAGACAAGTAAGCAAAGATCTTTTTTTCCCCCCTTTCTCTTCCATGTTTTTCTACAGAACAAGTCATTTTCTGTGTTTAACGGGCAAAGTGGAAGTTGTGCTCTACTAAAGCCCATGTCTTGTTATAAGAAGCTATAAACTGAAGTGCTGCAGCACTGCTGGAGCTGGTGATAAAGGCTGCAGTTTGCTTGGAAAGAAGCAGAATATTCCTGTCTGTCACCTCAGCAGCTGCAGGAAAAACTCCTGAACGTTCATCCTGGTGGTGGTCACACCCTGCTCCCTCTCTGCACCTTCATCTCCTCCTGTGTACCTCCTTCTTCTCCTCCTCCTCCCTTTTTTCCCCTCTCACCATGTCACTTTCCACATCACATTCTTACCGTATTCTTTTCCAAATATTAGCTGTTAGCATTTAGAAATGGCTTCAATTTCTACTTTATCTTAAATGCTTCAATAAATTTCTCCACAAGTTTAGGAACAGAGTTTTCTTACCAGAACACAAACCAGTGGAATGTATGATGTTTTTGTTAAAAAATAAAAAACCACTTTCCAGGGGCTTAATGTGGGTGTTAAAACATGGAGAGAGCGTCTGCACCTCATCCCTCTGCATGTCTCTGTTGGATTGTGTCTCCCCTTGAAATTATTCTCTTTGTCTCTCGCTCTTTTGAGTTTAGTCTCGCTCACATCTTACCCTTTGCTTCTTCACCCGACGCTCTCATACATACACATTGCTTTTTAATGTCACCCCTCGGGTATATAGTCTGCTGCATACAGCATGCAGTCTTTCCACCTGTCTGGAAACGGCAGACTCTCCACTGGCTTTTCTTCTTGGCACCAGAATTAGATTGTTGGTTTTTGGAAGCTCATCTTGTTTGGAGGCCAATTACAACTTTCAGTTGAGTTAAAAAAAAAAAAAAAAAACTGCTGTGGCTCAAATATACATTCATTTTCTAAAGGATGTCGGACGTAAATCTTGTTACACAAATAAGAGTTAAAATTTTAGACGTCTCATAATTTTCAAAACATTTTTGATTTCTCAGTTCAAAAAAATATAGTGATTTTGTGTAATTTTTCTAAATAGTTTTTGGGGTTTATTTAAACTGTCATCTAAGAATTAAAAGTTTTAAAACTGTAAAGAACTTACCTTAGAATGACAATTGAGATCATAAATTAGATTTTTATCATAAGTTTTTCTATGCCTTTAGGTCAGAAAGAATGATTTTAATCTCTTTTTTTCTGTCAGCTGTGCCTCATTATATCGAGATTATTAAATTTCAGACTTGTTTATTATCGTACTACGTTTTACTATTTCATGTGATAGACAGCAGGATTTTAAAACATCATTCTATTGCGATAAGGTTAATCATCTCAAAATGTTGAAAATAATATGAAATTAAAGAAGTTTAAAAGTGAAATATTTTTCACTGATGAATGTAATGGGATTACTGTTTATTGTTATGGTAAAATTTTCTTTATTTCATTATTTTGAGATGAGATGTTGAACTTGTTAATGGTTTCAATGTGCTATCTTCATTGAGTTTTTGTTGGGATCAAAGTTTCACTAGCTCCATTTCCGACCATCGTTTTGCTACCTGATCTACACATGTTCTTTCCACCTCTCAATCCACTAAAAAAATAAAAAATAAAAACGCCAGACATGATGAAGAGTAAAGGGTGATACTGGGTGGAACGTGAAGACAGCTGCAGAAGCAGCAGGAGTGTACAGTGCAGACAGAAGTGCCACATGACCTTCCAGAGTCCATTTGATCTGACAAATGTGTTGCTCAGCAGAGTCTGATGCAGGCGGCATGTTGAGGACGGTGCACAGCAGCTTTGCTTGTATTTCAATCTTTGAATGAACTGAGTGAAGATTGTGCCACAGAACTTAGGCTACGTCCACACAGCAGGTCTTTATTTTTTTTTTTTTTTTTTTTTTTTGTAAATGTATTTATTTTTTGCTGAAATATATTTGTTTTTCATGTGGTCGTTCATACTAATTAAATACCCCCACAATCAGACATCTGTGTGAACAATCCACGGCCCCAGTGGTGACCCATGTACCCAGAAGAAGAACGTAGACGTCAGATAGCAGCGCGCTATTTACGGGCGTAATAATGGGCGACGCTGTCTATAGATACATTTTGAAATTATTGAACATCTGGAGCTGACAGTTTTGTCAGTTGGGGCTGTGAAAAAGTCGGACATGGGTCGCATTTACCTGTTGTGTAAACGTAGCCTTATACATTGCTCACCTGTGAGTTGAATGCCACGCCACTTTGGTTCCACAATCTCAACTTTGTGCTCTGAAAGCACCGGGCTCGTAGTGTCCATGGATCGACTTAAATGATGTAAAAACATCTGTTCACTGCAGAACTATGATCTGAACGGGGCTCTCGTTTAATATCGAGATAAAAAAAAAATTCAAACCTGTTTTTGCGATGTTAATACAGGATGTCTGCTTTCTCACAAGTCAGTAATTAGATTTAAACAAATTTTATTGCAAAGGCTTCAGTATGTGAAGAAAACAGGATTTCAGGATTGTTTTTGTGTGATATGGAGGGTGCTCCATCTTGTTTTGTCAGGATAAGTTTCATTGTATTGCAGTGTCTCGACACTGTTGTTGCTATTTGGATGGCATTGCCTCATTAGGTGAGCAAGGTTTTAAAAGCAACTTGTCTTAACAGTACGTGAAGCAGCACGTTCTGACCGCCTGCTGGAAATGGTTCTTCTGCTGGGAAATTACATGAATGGAGGCTCTCGAAAGGCCCAGTAATATGCATTTGACCTCAGCTCCCTTTGCAAGGTAAATACTGATCTGCACATTTATTTTTTCACATTCTGCTACAGATGATCCCAGAGAGTTATGACAAGGAGTTAACAACTCAACCACCAACAACCAAAAAAAAAAATATTTTCCCCAGTATAACTACTTTATCTTTTAAAGAGTTTTTTTTTTATTGTTTTTGCCATGTACGATAAGAATCTGAAAATAACTTCACTTTTAAAGCAAGTTGTTTTCTGACAGCTTTGTTGCTCCAAACTTAAGGAGACTCGGAAAAAACTCTAAAAATAACCAAAATAAGTAAAAGTAACTTAAAGCAGAGGAAGCTAAGCTGTTGGATCAATAGCTGTGAAACCATCAAGGATTTCTCCTCAGTATGAATGAGGTCAGCCCACCGTTCCTTTCAGTACTTTAGTACTCCTTTCCAATCCAATCAGACCCAATCCTGTTACATCTCTTATTAAATCATAATTCAGTTTCACTGTTGAATTTGCTTAAGCATGCCGTACCTCTTTATCCACTCTGGTTTTATGTTTGCTGACAGAATCACAACTTAAACCACCCAGATAAATTTGCCTTATTCCAAACACGATCACTTCATTCTCGCATCCAGGTGTCAACATCTTTTTCTCAAAGTTTGATATTTGCAGTTGTTGTCTTTCTCATCCCCTCCACCATCCATCACTGTACCTGTAATCTATAAATATTCTAGATGTCTGCTTTGATCCGGCTTTCAGATGGTTATGTGCAGTGCTCTTGTGTCGCCTTGTCAGCTGTCACCCCACCTTTCCTCCGCCGTCTTTGCGTCGGAGCCTCGCGCTCTGGAAGCTCGGCGTCGCACCTGTCGGCATGTTCGCCTGCTTTTTTTGAACCCGTTTTCGTGTGTACATGCGACTGTTCTTCCCAGCTCCGATGCTCCGGCTCCCGGGGCCCTCCGCTGGGGCGACGGCGCACCTCAGGGAGCACTTCCAGGTGAGACTAGAGAGGACGGTCGCTTTGTGTGAACCAACTACCCCCACCGCCAACCTTTCAACCCCCCCCCTCTCTCTCACACGTCCATCTCCACACACACACACACACACACACACACACACACACACACACACACACACACACACACACACACACACA
>NW_006800165.1:349532-359942 GCF_000485575.1 Poecilia formosa | reverse complement strand
CACACACACACACACACACACACACACACACACACACACACACACACACACACACACACCCCAGGGCTCTGTAGCTGCAACAGCTCTTCTGGGCCGCCTTGCCCGGGAGCCGGCTTCCAACAGCCCCCACTGCTTAGCAACAGCCAATCGGCCAAGCCGGGCAACTTGTTAGCCAATTGCAAGGGAAAGATTGGGTCAATGCTCAGAATTCGAGTTGGCCACATGGGTCTGGTTACAGTAAGGTAAAAGATGGAGTGAAGACATTCTATTTTTAAACTTTACGGTGCTCTGCTTTCCGAAGCTGGGGGAGATGTTGTGTGGTTTATTAATAGACACTGTCCCTAAAATAACAGGTCACAATGAGGATGATTGATCTACCTATCAAGACTTGATAGTCATCTGAACTGGGTTCTTCACGGTTAGGGTTTGTTGTTGATTTATTTATTCATGCAGATTTTGGATTTGTATGACAATAAAAACAGAATATTGATTTATTTTCCCCTTTATCAATCATTTAAAGATGTTTCTTGAGTTGGTTACCACTTTCTCGTCTTGATGTGTTTATCTTTGGTGACACCATCTAATGACATTGAGTGGTCTGGTCGTGGCGATGCGCAGCAGCAGAAGTCACAATCAGAAGCGATGCCGGTTTTAAACACGATTATCAGTTGGAAGGGAATTTATTAGGTCAGTGGTTATTTTGGTACGTCGGCAGGACCCGTCTCTTGCAGTACTGCAGTATGGGTGGGGCAGAGGCAGAAAGGTGTGAGTCTCCGAGAGAAAGGAGAGAGAGAAGGGAGTGTTTAAAAACACAGTGGGCTGAGGGTTAGTAGGACCATGCTGTCTTGTTTTCACTCTCACCGTCTCATCACTGCTTAGCAACAACCAGTCATATCCGCGGCTCGGAGCGGACTCGTGGCCAATCAGCAGGCGGGAGCGTGGCGCCACAGAGTTTGGATTTTACCACGTGCGACAGGAGGAGAGAGAGTGATGGCAACACTTTCATATGGTGTGTGTGTGTGTGTGTAGGAAGAGAGATTTTTTTTTTCAGGCTGGAAGTGCAGCAACTTTTTCTTCAAACCACACCCTTTGCTCTCTGCTGCACTGCCACCGATGGATACAAGGTCGACGTTTCAAAGCAGATCGCTGTCAGTTATTCTACTGCTGAAGTCAACACTATGAATACTAGATACTGATCCATTTTGTTTAGGTTTATGGAGCATTAAAATGGGGGTTTTGCCTTTGCATGGACCAGTATGAGAATCCCACAATTCCCCTGCTACTGACAAGTGTTAACCTTGAGTAAAGTTATTTATTTCATTTTCTCATTCAAGATTTTTAAATAAAAACAGTTATCATGATATGATTGCTTTTTTGTGACAGAAAAGGTTGTTTTTTTATTGTTTATGTACAGCATGTTGATTTTTGCAATGTAATAGAGTAATATTAATGTTGTTTGAGTTTAATTTAAACAAATTGCACTAAATTGAGTTGCGGTTTCTATGTATTGTGCAAAATATACCTCTATTCTGCTGGTATTTTAATTAGAGATGGGTGGCAATCTTTTAGTTTTCCCACCATGACCTGAAATCTGTCCAAACAGCTAAACTTTTTTTGTGGTAAGGAACAGGAGGATGCATTCCTCTTTTAGCAACAGGTGTAGGAGGGGCAAAGCTGTGTTACTTTTATATATTAGGACTATTATTCCTCTTATCAATAAGTCTTTAAACCATAGGAATTGAATTGGAAAGAATGTTGGCTTTTTTTTTAACAGTAACTGTTTCCATTCAATTGTCATGCAAAGTTTGAGCGAACGTTTAAATTTAAAATGGGAGTTAAGCATGTTTCCAGCTAACGGTCAGACTATTGCCAAGCTAAATTTTATCAGATGTGTACTCTACGCAATAAATAAAGAAGATGTAGAGGTTGCAAACTTGCATGTAGCACACCCAACAGAAAATGGAGAGCGTCCTCCCCCTAACCCTGGAGGTTTGGGTTTGGGACGTTTTTTTTCTTAGTTCTGTGTCTCTGGTAAGGCACAGACCCACCAGTGGCTGGGCCCATTCACTTTGTCAGTACTCAGTACTTTGAGTCTTTTTTGTAAAAGTCGAGAGTCACCTCAAGCAATTGTAAAAGCTTTTTTCTGTGAAATTGAGGAAATTAATTTGAATTTTTCCATTTTCATCAACTTTTTCGAGTGCGATACTTCAAATAGCACGTTAAAAAAGCATTAATGGAAACATGGCTATACTGTCATTTTCTACAGCATGGGTGAGCTAACGGTATCAAGGTACACCAAGGTTTTAAAAAAGTTACATCTTCATATTTCCATTGCTTTGTGGAGGGTAGAATAAAAATACTGCTACTTCAGCTCAGTTGGGCGCTTTGGGATATTATGTTGAGAACAACACAGAGAGTAGTGTAGTGAGAAGAAAGGGTGGCACCGCAGTACCTCCCTGTAACAATCTTACACTAGTTAGCCGATGTCTAATCAAAGTATTACAGTTTTATAAATTAATTTAACTATCATGGCGTTCGTTAAGCCATTTTGGCTCGCCCTGATGACAAGTGCGCACTTTGCCGCAGCAGCTGGCGATGTTGGTGGCGCTGGGTGCGGCCAGCTCTGAGCTGCATCCACAACTTGCTCTCCACGTGCTCCCCACGCTCTCGTATTTTCATCCTGCCTCTCAGCGGCTGCATGCTAGGCTGAGCGGCAGCTGCGCGGCGGCACCGCTCCGCGCGCGGGCTGCTTCCTGTTGCATGGTTACAGGCAATCCTGCTCTGCTGTTGGCTCGGACGCCGCAGAGGCGCTCGTTCATTGGACAGCCAAGAAGGGAAAAACGTGTTTCCATTGGCCGCCGAGAAGAGCGCGCCGGCTTTCGGGATTGGCCGGGCTCGGAAGCTCGCGCTCCTTGGAGACTGGCTCTGTAAACATCCTGGTTTGTTTCTGTCAATGGAGAGAGTGTTTACCAGGCGCCGAGTTTTGCCGGTGTGTGCAGACTGAGGCTGAGCGTCTCTGAGGAGCGGAGTCTGGTGAGAGCGAGGCTAATTGGCTCTCCGCTCCGCCGTGCGCTTTGTGATTTTCTTTCTTTCTTTCTTTTTTTGAAGAGCGCTCTGCACCATTTATGACATTTTGACAGCATTACAGACGAGCACGCGCACAGCCCACAGTCTGTTGGCAGCCTCCCCCTTTTTCAGTCTTTATTTTCCATTCAGATGTCTTCTTCAGTATCTCTGTTTCTGTCACGGTCGGCAGCAGCAACCCCACAGGCTGCATGTTATCCCTTTGGAGCCGAGCAGAGCTGCGGCGTCTCGGGGCCCCAATGTGGTAAATAAAATCGCCTCCAGTGCTAAATGATGCAGCGGGGCTCTTTGTTTTCTTTTAGTACTATTTTGACTTCACTTCTTCTCTCTCTGCGCAGATACATAACTGTTATACTAGAGCATGGACACTCACCCTGGCACACACACACACACAACCCTTCATCCTTTATTTGACGTACCAAGAGCTCACAAAAGCCTTTGATCGCACTCTGAGAATGAAATCTTTTTATCTCTGGAGATGAACTCGGTGATCTCGGTGACTTTTAGATCACTTTAACATTCATAGTGCAACTTGCCAGGGCGGACGGGGACGGGCGGGGGGCTGGCCGAGCGAAGGCCGCGGAAAGCTTCCACCCTCTCAGCGAGCCGACTGCTTAGCAACAACCAATCAGCCTAATATTTTTGGCAGGGTATCGCAGCCAATTGAGAGGGCGAGAGCAGACTTTAGAGCTGTGTTTTTATTGGTGGCTGCGAGGAAAAACAATGTTTTTCTTAGCGCTCTACACTTGAGTGCTGGCAGTGAGGCTGGTGATGCTCACAGCAGACTCTGAGAGATAATCTCAGCTTTAGAAGGCGTTACTAAACACATAATCCATTATTGTTTAGTGATACAATTTGCATCTGTGTACGCACTTGTAGCTCCACTTGAGTTCTAATGGGCTGTTGTGTGAGTAAAAGCAGTCTTTCCCTATTAGAAATAATCTACATTACTTTTGTCTGAGGGAATAGGTAATTTTATTAAACTGTTATAATCAGAGATGCATCAATCTATCCCCTGGAGGTTGGAATTGGCCGATTTTTCTCGATCAGCTGGGATTTATTTTTGGTCGCTCAAACTCTCAAAAATTTGATTCCCCATGGGTAACCAGCTCTGTTTTGCTAATAGTTAGCTTTTTCAAAACTAACGCCAGCCTATCTGGTCTAATGGACCGCAGAGGAAGTAGACAATCCAATGGGCGACCAGCCTTGGTATGCTACTCGTTAGCCTCTCTGAAGCTAACGCAAGTGAGTAGTCTCCTCCGTTGCCGGGGCTGACCTGTCATTAATCAGGCCAGAGTCTTGCTACGGAAAGGATGGAGCCGCCACTCTGTGTGCAGTAGTTAAAATTTTGGCCCTAATCCTGCTCCATAGTTTCACTCAGGAAGGTTATCAATGCCACACTTTCTCCAACCTCAATTTCCTGTGTAAATAATAACCGGTTTCTGTGTAAATAATCACACCTGTTTGCAAAAGTATTGACGGTGTTCAAGTTCATAAAATGGTGTTCTCATGAACATGTATAAGTTTTTAAGATTGGAATTGTAAAAGTTTACTTTGCTCTTGGTGCCTTTTGGACTAGTGTTAGCATCTAAGATCATCTAATCCAGATGTAAGCTTAATGAAGACTCAAAGAGTGTCATCTACTGTAAACACTTCACAGAACTTCATCTCATGGAAGCTTAACCTTTCCCTTTAAAGGCTTAGTATCCAAGGGGAACAGGTGTGACCATAACATTGGTAAGCTACCTCAACAGTAAGTGAAGCCTCAGCAGCACTCGCTGTGGCCTCCCTGGTTAAATAAAGCTAAGAGCTCATCGACAGCATCCCCTTCTTCAACAGATAAAATCAATAAGCAGGAAGTGGCCACGGGCAACGCTCTGGACATGACTGACAAGCAATGCGGCAGAAACCCCAACAGTTTGGTGAGGGGTGGGGTTGGATGTCTCAATTCATCCAAGTCTTCCTGCTACGAGAGGGAAAAAGAAAAGGAAGCGCCGTTAGCAGATATTGCTGTGTGAGCACATAAACAGCAATGAAAGCCATTAGTAGAATTTGCACTCGGTACTAAAAGCCTTCATCTGTATAACTATTAGGTAGAGCAGGGGAATTAATTGAATGAGGGGGGAAAAAAGGGAAAAAATCCATCACCTCATTACTTCTTAAAATCTTTCCTCAAGGGTGAGGGGATCTCGTGCTGTTGGAAATTCTCAGCCCATATATCATGCAAAGTAAATACTTCCACCCCCTGTGTCCTATTTCCCCCAATTCTCAGTTGTGGCTGCTTGCTGTCAGCCAGCACTGCCTCTGAATGAAAAATGAATTCATTGAGTGTTAGGAGGGCTTTTGTGCTCTCAACCAACCAACCAACAACAAGAATTATTTTAGGTTCTGGAGGCTGTGGTTATATATTTAACGCCACTGAGGTTTCACTTTCTATTCTTCACGCAGTTGGTTTCAGCACCAGCTCATGGCTGGTAACTCACCTGGATCCTGTTTGTAGCGATTGGACCACCAAAGCTCTGCATCCCACTTCCTGTGTTTAATAATTTCTTTTTTGGTTAGGTTAATTTTAGGTTTTGGTTATTTTTTTAGTACTTGAAATCATGTTTGATTACAGGACATTCTGTCAAAAGAACACATGCCAATGGATCCAAATGTATGTCAACTATTTTTCTTGATAAAGTTTTCTTAAGTAGTGTCTGGTTACTGCCAGACTAGGCATGCTAGTTGTTAGCCTCTCCAAAGCTAACGCATCCATGACCATAGTTTTGAGCCGGAAAATAGTTCTTTCTCCAAGTCAGGGACAAGGTACTGGTCCAAGTGGAGGAGTTTAAGGATGTTTTCACACCTAATAGTCCGGTAGACTTGGGTTGACTGGGGACCAGAGTTGTAACATTTGTTGTATTTTCAGGTGCTGTGGTTCATTTTCACGCTGCCCTGAGTCAAGCAAGCCAAACTATTTGAAAAACTTGTTTGCCTGCTCACCTGTGGTATTGCTGCACCAATAACCACTGAAGGAAATTCCACAAAAACCTCTGAAGACACTGAATGCAACTTCCTTCTTTATGAAATGTAAACAAAAATGGAGAGTCGTCACATTTTAGTGGTTTAAAGTTGTAGGCCAGATACCTTCTCCTTCTGGCGCTAGACCTACACGTTTGTTTTGGTTGTATTTTGGCTTGCACTATAGTCCACTTCCATTTGTCTTCAGACAGCACCAGAATTCATTTCAAGGTTTTTAGACAGAACAAGAGTTCAATTGCGCATTCACACCTCCCAAAGTGAACCGGAATTTCTAGTGGAGTGAACTGGAGTTCAATTAAAACGGTCTAAACGGGGCTGGTCTGACTGCACCCTAAGTATAAATAAATATCAATAAATCAATAAAATATTTTTGAATTTTAATTTGTATCTTGGGGTCTTGTTCGTGAATGAAGAAAACATGGAATTCGTATTAATCCATCTATCCTCCGATAAAGATGTACAATTCATCTGTCTGTTCATCCGTCCATCTATCCGTTTGTCTCTCTTTTGTTCCCTCTTACACTCTGAGGTTCCATACTTAAAACTTGACCACTGGACATTACACATTGAAAAAAAATTGATGAATAGAAACGAGAAGTTTGAGAAAGTTAGAAATTCTAACTGGAAATACATGGAGAAACCATGTAAAACACTTTATTACAGAGCGGGGAAACAATATGCAAACAGTAAGAGCCCTAACAAGAAGTAAATAACAGGGATGTTATTGTTCTACTTTGCTTCGTCAAGTTCAGCTCTTCTCCTCACGGAGCGAATCAGCCATGTTTCCATTCTCCGAGCACATCTGTGGTCCTGATCTCTCCTGGCTGCCGTCAGGTGACTGTGTGTCATGTTTTAATAATCCTCTTTCATCAATATGCCACCCTAACCACCTGACGCAGCGGGGGGGTTCTTGGCACAGGTGTTGCGGTCGGAGCTTCTGATGAAGGTCACTCTGATTTTCAAACAAAAACAGGACTCAAGAGGGAAGGAGACATCTGCAGCGCTGCTGCAGCGCTCCTCGTCATTCATTGGTTAAACCCAACCAGGGCAAACCCTGGAGGACAGATCTGCTTCTAACGGTGTCGCCTCATGTGTTTGGAATTCACTAAACTTTATTTTGACGTCTGCGTGTTGCATCCGCAGGTCACTCGTGATCATCAGCACCCTGGACGGGCGGATCTCGGCGCTGGATCCTCACAACCAGGGCAGGAAGCAGTGGGACCTGGACGTGGGCTCAGGGTGCCTGGTGTCCTCCAGCCTCAGCAAACCTGAGGTACAATCAGCCTGATATCCCTTCGTTGAAACCAAAAACCAGCTTGAAGTGTGGATTCCCATCATTTATGTCAATCACAAAGGCTTCGGTAGCTGCGTTTCTGTTGACTTTATAATTTGCCAAGTTGAATTTCCAAGATAAATTTGCTTAATGGAAACCATTTTGAAAAAACTGACATTTTTTATTTCAAAAATTTTGCCACTATGATAAGGTTTTTTTTTCTTTTTGTTTTTTTTTTCCAGCCATATTTAAATTGGTTTATTTTGCAAACATTCAATGGAAACACTTTTGTTGCGTTACATGATAGACAGCTGGATGTTGCCACTGGTGCAAACCACAAAGAAGAAGACAGGAAGTAGTTGGAGGATCATGGCTAGCATGTTCTTTTAGTGACTTATTACGTCAACAAGCTTATTCACATGTGATTTAAATCGTTTTTTTATTTAATGAAAACACTTCAATTGTGAAATTGTGTTTTCTTGGCATAAACACAGCTTGTAATTGTATTTAAATAGTGAACAGCATTAAGTTGGTTTACGCTGCCCTGCCTTGTTTAAGGATTCATACATCTAAAACTTTTCCACGTTTCGTCCTGTTGGAAAAAAGAGGGTTGCTTGATTTTTGACTAAATTTGCAGCGCAAGTATTTTGGGTCAATATTAAAATCAATGATTTAAAGCAGCACATCTTTTTTTGTATGGAAATTTAAAAAGTAATTATTTTGAACTTTTACACTAAAAGCTTAAAAATAATTAAATATCTTGTATAAAATTAACAACCTGAATAAACAATAATAGACCATTTTTATTTCTTTACTTTTTTCAGTGATTCATTTTCACTGAAATAAATCAGGTGAAATTTTATTTTCGTTGATTCGGGCAGCCCCAGCTGAAAAGTAAATATGATCCATTCTTTTGAGTTTTACAAAAATTTTTAGTAATGCTACAATAATTATTACTTCCTTTTTTCTCTCTTTTTTTTTAAATGTCACTCAGTGTTCTGGAAAACTGTGGATCATCCTCTAAGAGAGGTTAAAGGTCACATCAATCAGGAAACATTAACATTGTTAACATTAAACATTGACCTAAGAGAATGTGTGCAAAGCAGAATATACTGAAGTAACATTGTAAAAAAAAATGTGTATTGAAAATTTAACCAGGAATTTGATTAATTGCATAGCTCAAGGGGTGGCAGCATCATGCTGTGGGGGATGGCCTTTCAATTAAGAACCTTTGTTTATATCTCAAGCTCTGATTGGCTGAAATATTTTCATAGATGTAGGGGGAAATAATGTTCAAAGCCGGTAGAGACAGAAAATAAGTCATTTATTTAATAAAGACACACCACATCTTTCAATTTTTTATTTAGAAAATAAATAAAAGAATACATTTTTAAACCAAATAAAATACATTGATGATTAGGGGTTAAGTTATAAATGTTGAAAAGTGCATACAGAATGAAGCCTTCTTAGACAGTTGAAAAAAAACAACTTTCTCGAAGAGGGAATATATTGTTAGACTGATGCATGTTATGTGGGAGTTAAAGGAGCATTCTGCCTGTTTTCTTTCCCTCTCGCTGTCTGTAGACATTTAGACCAATATTTGAACTCGGTGCACTTTGAGCATCCAGCCAGGGGGGAGCTGCTGCTATCATGTACTCCTCATTGCACAAACCCCAGACATGCACTTGAATCGCAGAGCAGCTGATTTGCCCGGAGGATGCGACTGTTTTGTTGACTGCAGCGGGTTCTTGCGCGTATGAGCGTGGCAAACCCCTCGCCTCTACATGTGTACAGAAGCTTAAACCTCCCACACTGACACGCCGAACGCCTCGGAGCGAGACAACGCGGCTGCACGCAGAGAAACACGCTTTGATGTGGACCCGCTCCGTCTCTGCGCTGTAGCTCCAGGGGAAAAGGCCTCTAATATTAACCAGGGTCGGGTCTGAGCGCCAGCCTGCCGCTACTGGGTGGGAGTGTTTGGGTCTCATTAGTGCGGCAGCACCATTCAGCCCCAGCGTATCGATCAGGTTCTCCGTGTTTAACTGCTGCTTGTTTTGTTGTTGTTTTTTTCAAAAGGCCTGACTGATACTGATGATGTTTAGACTGAGAAGTCAGACTGGAAAAATATGGTACAGAAAAAAAATCAAAGTATAGAACAATATTTGTTTTTCTTTCACACTTTTTTCCCGTTGTCTTAGTTTGGTCCTTTCTTCTTTATATTTTTCCTTTCTTTCTTAAAACCTTTTAGTTTTTTTGTTGTTTCCTACTATCCTCACTTTCTGTCTCATCTTTGTTTCTTTGTTTCCTTCCTTCTTTCTTTCTTTCTTTCTTTCTTTAGTTTTCTTTATTTCTAGCTCTCTATTTCTTCCTTTCTCTGTTTTTATTCTTCCTTCCTCTTTGTTTCTGTGTTTTGCTTTCTATGGTTTGCTTTCCTTTTTTCTTTTTCTGTTTTTCTTCCTGTCTTTCTTTCTTTCTTGGCTTCTCTTTTTCTTTTTTTGTTTCTTTGTTTCTGTTTTACTTTGTTAGTTTTTCTTTCTCCATCTCTCCCTCTTTGTTTCTTTTGCATCATAATGTTTAATTGTGATCTAATTAAACATTGCAATGAACAATTGCAATGAAAGTACTGATAATGAATAACTGAACTAAATTTGACCTAATATCTCTTACTTTTCACCTTTTATCCTATCTGACCTGAAAGATGAAGACAGCTTTGATCTTTGATTTTCTTTGGAAAATGGACTATCACTAATTAATAATTAACCAGTTCATTTTCTTTTTAAAATGGACTGGTTAGTTATTAGTTAGCCACCATGCATCAGTTATTACCTCCTGATGTATAGAACTACTTATTAATATACCGTAGTCATTTACATCAGTAAGATCATTTTCCCTTAGTGAACAGGGCACCAAAACTGGCTCCAGCCCAGGGGCCCACATCCCTGTGAATCCGGCCCTGGCTGTTGGCAGGCCGGTTGAACAGAGATGCCCCTCTAGTTCTGAACCCGTTGACTTGTTGTGACTCCACTTGA
>NW_006800165.1:310643-349404 GCF_000485575.1 Poecilia formosa | reverse complement strand
TGTGTGTGTGTGTGTGTGTGTGTTGTGCTTTATGTAAGTTTAAAACCTGTCTTGCCCTCTGTGGCCTCTGTAACCTGGGATGCCCGTCTGCTCTGTGTGCTTGGCTCCCTTTAATGTGTGTGTGCGCGCGTGTGTGTGGTGGTGTTGGTGGTCGGGGGGAGGGGGGGGTAGCTTTGCCTCTGGCTCTTTCCTCCCCCTCCCCTCACCTCCCTCTCCACCCGCTTCCTGCTGGGAGCTTAGCAACAGTTTGATTGGTGCTCACAGGATCCCGAGACACCAGTCTGCTCAGTGATGGGAGGCTGGAGGGGGGTCCGCCGCCGCGCTATTGGCTAGCCTCGACACGCCGGGGCGGAAGCAGCCAGTCGCCTGCTCCGTCCCGCATTGTGTGTCACTTCTTTTTTTTTTTTTTTTTTTTTTTTTTTTTCTTGCAGTGTGGGGTGGGAGAAGCGCAGCCCGCATTGTCTTGTGTGCAGAAACAAAAACACCAAAAAAACAAGCCATCACTTGAGCAAAACAGGAGAAGCTCCGGGGGCGTTGGAGGGGGGTTGAAGTGCGCGCGTGCGTGCGTTCGGAGGGGAGTGACTCATCCTGCATGGGCGGGGCTTAGAGGACGGACTCGGTGTGTGTTTTGTTGAGGGGAGGTGAGGTAATGCCTTTCAACCAGAGATGATGTCATCAAATAATAGACAGCACGCGCTTGCTTTCTGTACATCTGCTGGCATGCAGTGAGACTGAATGAACCTGATTGATCGCCACACACTGACGAACGCCTGATTAGCTCTCTGCTCTTAATGGGAAAAGCAATAATTCTCCCAACTCAGTGAGGGAGATGCAAACTGCTGCTTCAGCAATATTTATATTTATTTGTTTTTGTTAGAAAGCCGGCCGCTTGGTCCCTGAAATAGAGTCGGAGCTGCGTATTGAGATGAAACTGTTTGACAGGATCGCTGGAGCGTCAGCAACAACACAAACAGTAGTTATTCCCCCTGAATCCCTCCCCCCCCCTCTCTCTCTAAAGGCACCCCACTCTCATGTTCCCCCCAGGGGTGGGACATGATTACACGACGTGTTACATTAAATAACTATCCATCTCATTTTGAGGAATACTTTCCATAGCAAATTGTATGTGTGAATAAAATATTTTTTCTCACAGTGCAAGAAATGTCAGACTTTGTGGCGTGATAAAAATCACGCTCTGATTTTTATCTCTCTCTTTTTTTCTTTTTTTTTTAGCCCACCAAGATTTCTCTTGAGGACAAGCGGTCCTAAATTAGAATCTGCATTCTGACGAGGCTTGTTTGTCAGAAAATAAAAGAATAACTTTTATTGGTCTGATGTAATATTCTAATTTTAAATGTTTGTGTTGTAGTGTAGTGGAAATGAAGGCTTGGAAACATAAATTGAACTATATTATAAGTGTTACTTAGAAAACTGAGTTACTGGACATATTTTCAAATTTATTTGTATTTATTGATCCTCTCAAAACTAACAATCCCAACAATACAGACAGTTTTAAACGTCATTAATCGTAATTTATCATGATAACGATACTTCAGAATTGTTATAAGAAATTTATCACGATAAATGATAAATGATGCGATAAATCTCCACCCCTATTTTAAACTTAACTCATCAATCGGCGCGTCTAAAAATTGCGTGAGCACATTTTTTGACTGGGAACGTTGTGAAGCTCACACACACACGGGTCAGGTCTCAGATTAATAACACACACTACACATTCAGAGCTCTTTAAAGATTAATAGGACCATTAAAATCCACAGGGAGAAGGAGGGAGTGTTGATGCTGAGAAGTCTGGGTGGGGGGCTTAATCTTTTAAATTATTCTTTTTATCTGTTTTTAATATTTTATTCTTCTTCAAATGAAAACCCCAACTGTAGGCACGACTGAGTATCGTTTTTAGAACGTGACAAAAAGCTTAATCCTTCCCAAATATTATGTGTACACAGATGAAGACAAGCAGACTGTGGTGTGGCTGATCACAGATGAATTATTAACCAGAACGAATTTCTTTTTATTAGCTTGAAGCGACAGACAGAGCCACTGAGGGCTGTTATATAATATGATGGGGGTTTTTTTTAACCCATTTAAAATATTTATTTTTTATTTTTTATGCAGCAACACTTCCACACTTTTTTTTTAAATTGAAAATAGACATTACAAGACATAAAGCGCTAACTTCCAATGCATCCCATCAGATGACTCTCTCGGCTTTGCGACTTGCTGATCCAGACTTTATATGCGGGACGATCCAGTCGAACAGCCAGCGCAGAACTCCACTGAGCAGAGCGTTTCCCTTCAGGAGATTACGCGGCTGAGAGCAGGCTAACGGGTGTCAGAACGCCGGGCCAGATCAGACGGGTGGATTAAGGCATCAGGAGCAGCATGACTCACCCACTGCTCTGAGAATTTCCCTTTTTTCCTGCCTGGTAGCCATACACACACAGAGGGAATCGGCTCAGGCTGCTAACCTAAACCACCCAGCGTGTGTGTAAGGATGACATCACTCCGTGTTCAAAAATGACACTTTTTCAATCTTAAAAGCAACAGTCTGACTCGTTTACAGCACCAAACGTTCAAGACCGTAAAAAGCTAGCCCTCCAGAGAAAGTGATTGTTGAGTTGCTGTCTTTTTGTCTGAGCTGATCTGAAGAGTTTTAATCAGGATTAGGGTCAGGAGTTTTTCAATGATGTCATCCTCAACCACCCCCCCTCCCTTACCATGAACACCTCATGCAAACACCCGAGTCTCGCACTGTTTTGTACAGATCCAACCTAATTACCTAATCTCATAGTTGTGTAATGGTTCCAGATCTGTGGATTGAGTCCAAGTGTGTGTGGGCCGGTGAGACGGCCATGTGGGCGGCTGTGTGTGTCGGGTGCTGTTGTCTGTGTGGACGAGCGTTTCAGTGGATGACGTAAGGAATAGTTTTTTCAGTACAAAATTAAAATACACCAGGGCATACATGTTAAAAATCTGTGAAAGTTAAAGGATAAAATTAATACACAATTACGTTTGTTTGCAGATGATGTTGTGAAATATTTAACAGGTTACTTTCTGTTTATAGGGTAACATTATCACAGCTTTTTGAATGTTGAATAAACTTTTTCTTTTTTTTTATTTGTATTTGAAGAAAATGTAACATGGAAAAAAATATCAATTGCTATTTAAAAATGTAACTAATAATTTACGCTTGTGGAAATATATATTAAAAAAAAACTTGCATTTTTTTTCACAGTGCAGTTATTATTACAGTGGATTATGCATTACTGTTGGAAGAAAATGTTTTGTATCCCTAACTATTCATGTAAATACCACTGACGTATGTCTAAGAGCTAGGGATAGACAATAAAGCAATAACAATATATACTGCTAAAAAAAATAAAGCGAACATTTCACTTTAATTTTGTGTGTGGCTCCAAATCCAGGCCTCCATTGGTTAATAAATTTGATTTCCATTGATGATTTTTGTGTGATTTTGTTGTCAGCACATTCAACTTTGTACAGAACAAAGTATTCAATGAGAATATTTCATTCATTCAGATCTAGGATGTGTTATTTGAGTGTTCCCTTTATTTTTTTTAGCAGTGTATATTGCAATAGGTACACAGTCAGTATCAAGAGATAATAAATATTCCATAATTGCATTGAACTCTGATCTAGAACCACACAGCACTCTGGGGAATGTAGGCATCCGATCCTCTCATGCCTTAGCTGGCCATGAGAGGATCGGATGGCATCAACTAACTCATTCATTCTTTGGTTACCTAGCAACAACCTGTTGAGTAACTAGAGCAGCCGCACTTTCAGGTTGACTCATAACTGCTTTAAAAAAAAAAATCAATGATTATCAATATCAGCTGAGATATCGTGATACGTTTTTCAGCCATATTGTCCAGCCCTGATAAGAATTATCATGTTATCATGGTACAAAAACCACAAGTAAATATCGCTATGGTTACACCATAGCACTGTATTTCTACATAAATATACCACCAATCTAGCTGCTTTTAGCTTGTCATTACCACTTCTAGTTTGCTATGGCTTGTTTTTAAAACAAGATTAGTGTAACAAGACTGGTGGCAGTTCCTACAGCATGACTGTATTTGTCTTTGAGGTCAGAAATGTATCTGAACAGTTGAATTTGTCTTTATGTAATCAAGTTGTAGTTAATGCCTCGTTCACACGGCAAGATTTTTATGCCGATTTTTTTTTTTCCCCCCTTCCGACAATCACAGTTTATATGCAACAATTTTTTTCTTTCGTCAGCTTGACAGTAAAAGAGTAGAAAACAACAAAAAGACTCATCTGTATCCCATTTGTATTCTGGCCACACAGCTATTTGGCAATAAGATGGTCATACCTTCGCTTGACGGTGCCTTGTTCCAGTGGAACCGGGACAGGGAGAGTATGGAGGCTGTGCCTTTCAGTGTTGAATCGCTGCTGGAGTCATCCTACCGCATCGGAGAGGACACCGTTCTGGTCGGGGGCAAGTCCCTCACTACTTACGGTCTGGGGGCCTACAGTGGCAAGGTGATACTATCATGGTAATAGCTTTAAAAGTTTGCCACATGGTCACCTTTTCTGACTGTAACCATCTTTGCTTTGTTTTTTGTTTTTTTTGTCTTTGCTTCAGATCCGGTACATTTGCTCTGCGGGAGGCTGCAGTCGGTGGGGGGACGAAGAGATGGAGGCGGAGGACGTTCTCCTGCTGCAGAGGACTCAGAAGACAGTACGAGCCATCAGGCCTCGATCAGGAATGGAGAAGTAAGTTCTGAACTGGTCGCCACTGGATCCACCTGCTGTATCGCATGTCAGTAAAGTTAGCGAGTTGATAAACTCCTCAGGAAGTTGCAGTTATATAACACACTGAACAAGAACACTATCTGAATACTTTGAGAATTGCAGTCACTCTGGAATCCTGTGAAGAGTATGAAGTTGCCAAAGCACATTATCCTAAATAAAAGGGTGCTTCTCTTTCATTCTTTGTTTTCGTTTTGACCCTTTTTGTTTCTTTCTGTGACCTCAGGTGGAACTTCAGTGTTGGGAGCTTTGAGCTCAAACTAGTCCCTGAGAAACAGTCTGGAATGAACTTTCTGGAGGGAGACTTGGCGAACGATGACTCCTGGAAGGAAAGCCAGCGAGTCATCATCGACGAACCAAAGGAGAGGGAGTACATGGACAACAAGCAGAACCAAAACCAACATTTGGACCTCGTCATCAAAGTGTCTGTTCCCGATTGGAAGGTCATGGCTTTCAGCACCGAGCCCAACGAACGGCTGGTCTGGGAACATCAGGTGAGACGTCTTTGCCTGTCAGCATTAGCTCCGTATAACGCAGTCCTGTGTTGTAGCTCATTCTGTGTCACTATTTGCTGCGTAGTTTTGTACACCCATCGCCTCCGCCTGGCTGGTGGGTGGGGGTAAAGTCACACCGATCAGCCTGTTTGACGACACCACATACAGCAGCCGATCAGAACCTAAAGAGGACGATGAGGAGGAGTCCGATAAAACCCAGAGTGCTGCAGAGTCCAGTGTCTACCTCGGTGAGTTCATCTGACATGTGCTTTCACTCAGCTTGTTTGGTTTTTTTTTGTTTTGTTTTGGGCATCTTTAAAAATTGCTGTCATTGAGTTTGTGGATGTGCTTTCAGGGATGTTTCAGGGGCAGCTCTACCTTCAGTCATCAGTGAGGATCTCTGAAAAGTTTCCCTCTAAAGCTATCGAATCGGAGAAAGACATCATTTCTCTCCCCACCGTCAAATGGAAGCCACTTATACGTAAGTGTTTCTGCGTTAAAAGCTAAACGCCAAAGGAGTCTGACTTTGACGGTAAAAAGGACAAAGTGACCGAAGACGGTTTCTATTTATTATTTAAAACCAAGTAGTCACTGTTCAAAGAATCTTTTGAAGACACAGATGTTCTCTCCCTCAGGCCCTAAGCTTTTACCCTTTGGACGATGTTTTTTTTTTCTTTTTTTTTCTTTTTTTTCCAAATTGATTTCCAAGGAGTTTCTTCATCTCGTCCTTGCAGAGTCCCCGTCTCGGACTCCGGCGCTGGTGGGCTCTGATGAATTTGACAAGTGTCTGAGTAACGACAAGTATTCCCATGACGAATACAGCAACGGCGCCTTGTCCGTTCTTCAGTATCCATACGGTAAAGGCCGCCTCACTCCCTACACATGGTGCAGCCCTGCATGTTGCTTCAGCACAAATTTTCCAACCTTTTCAACGTTTTCTTGCTTAGTTTTGCTATAAGCATCTGTGTTTTAGTAGAATGCCAACACAAGCAATGTGAAAGGTTTTCAGACTTAACGGTAATTAGCTAAAACAACGCTGGTAGAGACATGCCCTGAAGTGTGGTAGCTGCAACCTAAAGGGCTTCAACAAAGCCAACGGATAAATGCTTTCAGACATCCCTCAGTTTCACAATTATGCACTAACTAATTTGCGAGAGGCTGCATGTGCCGGGTGCAGATGAGTCGAATTGATATCTATCTGATTTCCGTCTGTCTTGTCGCCGCAGACAACGGTTACTACTTCCCCTACAGCAAGAATTACCGGGAGAAACGTGAAAGTGCCATCAGTCTGATAAAGAGAAATGAGGCGGGCTCGGACAACCGCAGGAGAAAGGACCCTGTGCTGCTGCTGCCATGGTGGAAGGAAATCCTCGGCACCATCGTCTTCTGCATCGCTGCCACCACCTACGTCGTCCGCAGGTTCTTCCACCCGCCTGCCCCTGTGGCCTACGTCAGGGTAAGAGTTCACGCCCTGGCTGTTGTTAGAACTGCGGTATGTAACTTTTATTTTTTAAAAAAATGTTTTTACATTATTGTTAAAACGGTCAGTATGTTGAGAGCGATAGATAATCTGTGAAAAGATCAATCTCCTCCACCTCTTCTCTGAGTTACTATTGCCATCTGAAGAAGCGCACCATACCGCTACGGGAAAACCATTTATCTGCTGCCATTGGTTGCCATGCTAACTAGCTTTAGCATTCACAACAGGCTGTGGTATCTGCAACTTAGCAGAGAGCAGAGCAGGGGTTATTGACAGCACTAAGGCCCGCCTCCTGATTGGTTGTTCTTAGATGGTGCTTGGGGAAAGGAGAGGAGATTGTGTTTTTTTCACACAGATTATCTGTCTCATAACACACTGTCACAACATGATGACCATTTAAACAAATGTGTAAAAAATATTTTTTGTAAACTTTACATACTGCACCTTTAAGTAGCTGAAAGTGGGTGTTTTTGTCCCTAAGAGTGTGTGTGTACGTGTGTGTTTGACATGTTTTTGCCATCATCTGTCCGTCGCAGCAACGGAAAGAGTCTGAGACGCAGTGCCAGACCGACAGCAAGTTTGACCTTGAAGTTGTCGAATCCAAAGAGCCGGTTGCCGTGGAGAACCGCTTCAGCGAATATGTGTCCAGGTACTCCACTAACTGCCCCACAGAGGAGCGCCGGACCCATTTGTCTTTTCTGTCTGAACTTCTCCCAGCTCCCGCTGCTGTTCCACGACTTATTATCCTCGCATTTCCAGAGCCTCACTCGTTTAAGGTGTAGCTACAGATTGAGCGCTGTTACCATGGTGACCACTGGTCTTCCAGCCTGCCTTGATAGGACAATTCAGAGATGGGGAGATGGGAATCATGGTAATGTGCGATTGGGTGTCTCGGCTGTTTGCCGTCAAATCAGAGTGACCTTTGCACCTCTCCTCGCGGCGCTGGCTCCGCCTAGCTTCCATCTGCTGCGGGGTCACGGGGTCACATTTCATCACCGTCTGAACACTTTCAGAAGTTTCTCACTTCTTCTTGCTGATTTGATGTTTGTGGAAATAAATCCACCCTAAAACCTGCATCTGTCCCTTAAAGCTGCTGCTCTGGTTGATAGATTAATTTAGCTCCAGAACTTTTCCGAGCTGAAAGTGACAGCTGCTGCTCTCACACTTTTGCCTCCGAGTTCCGTGTTGAGCCGGAGCAGAGTTGCTTTTCCAGGGTGCAGCCAGGTCTGAATGTGCCTTCCCAAGCGGTAAGCGCACGGCACTGCTCCTCATTTATCAAAAACTCCTTTAGATTTGGCTGCAGTAGTAATGGTGGTAATGATTCATGAGGCCGTGCTCATGCAAGCTAATTCTACAGTGCAGTAGCAGGATATGGTGTTTACTCATAGTTCAATCCCCTGAATTTGAGACATGGACGAAAGAAAGATTGTTTAAAAAAAAAAAAGACACTTTTCTCTAACTTTTTTTTAAAGCCCCACAAAAGATAATTAATGACAAATTAAAGCACTGTCCATCTGTTCAGTGCAGATCTGAACGGGTCAAAATTATGTCCCAACTTCAAGTTTTTACTTTTTCAATTATTCCAAATCCCGTCTAAAAAGTGGGCAAACAATTTTCACAAATGAATTATTTTCTGCTGGAGTTTCTGTTATTCAGGCTCCTGCAGGGACATAACTGAGGATGGCAGCACATCCTTAAAAAGTCTTAAATTCATTTTGAAGAACTCTTCACCGTCCTAATTATGCTAATCACAGGACTTAAATTTTGTTGTCACAGGACTATTCAATGTTGTATGTAGTTCTTTTTCTTTCTAGCGGGACTTTTCTGTCAGGCAACAGTTTGAGTCACATGCAGACATCTTCAATACATTATGTGCCTTGAGGCGGTCGGTAACTAGCTGCTAACACACCCTTGCTAGCTTTCTTTTCTCTAGCGTGGGGAAGTGCAAATGTATCGTCAGTTGGCCAGACAACTTTTTTTTTTTTTGTTACCACTGGCTTACTTCTGTTGCCAGCCCAATCCTGAAATCATTCCCTATATCTATATATTTTTTTTCAGTCTGAAATTTCATTCAGCCTTCCATTATAAAGCTGGAAGGCTTCAGAGTCTTAAATTTGTCTCTGAAGCCTGTAGAGACCCTGTAACTTTATACAGCCTCTCTAATTTTGAATGGATGATGAAAACCTCAGTAATCAAATTCTAGCAAGTGAATATTTTCTGTGTTTTACCTTGAATTCTCCAAAGTTCTCTTGAACACTGTGAAGTCTTCCTTGCCCAGGGATAACCAGCGTGAATCTCTCTCCCCCCCCTCCTGCCTCCCAGGTACCTAACAGACTTCGAGCCCGTGCAGTGCCTCGGCCACGGGGGCTTCGGCGTCGTCTTTGAAGCTCGCAACAAGGTGGACGACTGCAACTACGCCATCAAAAGGATCCGCCTGCCCAACAGGTAGCGCCTCTCGCCCGGCTGCAGCACACTTCCTTGCTGGGGGCTACTGGCTCTGTTTCCTTTAAAGCCGGTTATGTAAGCTGTGGCCTACTTGTTAAACACAGAAAACCACACAAACGCTTAACTGGCGTTTTGAAACCAATATTAGCGCTGCATTTATTATTTATACACACAAGCATGGATATTTAATGTTGCTTCTCTTAACACTTGCGGACCGATTTGTACGACTCCCTCCAAAAAAGTATTGCAGCCATGAAGGCAATTTCTCTACTTCTGGCTTTGGTTGCAAATATTAACAATGAGATGTGTGATTGAAAATAGTTTGTTGTTGCCCCTTTGGGCCTCTTGCCATGATCATTTAAACAAAAATTATAGCTGAAAGTCTTATTCTCATTTTGGGTTTGCGTTTGTAGACTGTATTTATGGTGTAGAGTTGTGTCCAAAAAGAAAACCAGATTGTGTTTGAAGGAATAACAGCCAATAGCAATTCTAAACAGAAGAGAAGATGAAAAACTAGAGATATTGCACAAAAACTGGCAATAGCCACCACATTGTTAGGAATGTACGGAAGAGAAAAGAACAGATAGACCAATTTAAACATCAGCGGCAGATGATGGAAACCATTGCAGAACTTGTATTAGTCGCAGAGTTTACTGTTTGAAGACGACAAACATCAGAGATCATTTGGAAGGCCAGTAAAACGACTAAAACCAAGAAGTAGAGAGAAGCCTGAAGCTTCTACGACAAAGTTTGATGGACTTTTGAGACAAAGATGAAGCGTTACCAAAGAGACAGAATGGTTCATATTCGGAGAAAGAGAAGATTGGCTGATAGACGAAGCCTTTAGAAATCCTGACCTGCTAATTCCAACCTTTTTCTTTTTGTCTGAAAAGTCGCTGAATGTAGCTGCTTCTAATTTTCAGAGGTAGATGAGATTGGTGGATAAGGTTGGTTGATGTTTCCACAAGAGTCTCCCAAGATTAAGGATTAAGAAAAAAAGTTTTGCCATTTTTCGGTTCCTTAATTAACATAAAGATGTGGCATGAAAAGTCGACCTTTTTCTCATGTCCAGCTGTTGATGTCCATCTAAATATTTACGATCTACAACTAATATAAAGAAAATACTGTTACAGTTCCCACACTTTCGGAGGACTATGTATTTTCGTTCCATATCCGTAGCAACACTAAGGTGTTTTTAAAACTCTTGCAGTTTAAAAATTAGCTTTACTTTCAGTTTTACCGTTTTATTGCTATGTCACAAATAGTTTTTAGCGCAGTAGTTGAAATCAGTGTGAAAGCTGGATGTTTTTCAGCCTTGTGGTGTGTGTGTGTGTGTGTGGTCCAGGGAGCTGGCCCGGGAGAAGGTGATGCGAGAGGTGAAGGCCCTGGCTAAGCTGGAGCACCCAGGGATCATCCGCTACTTCAACGCCTGGCAGGAGAGCCCCCCCGAGGGCTGGCAGGAGGAGATGGACCAGAGGTGGCACAAGGACGCCAGGTTAGAGGGCGGGGTCAGGGGGTCGCTGGGCTCACATGCTGTCCAGGTAGATGGGTTTAGCATAGAAATAAGAGTATGGAAAATATTTCTGTTTTTGAGCTTTGTTCGTTATTTTGTGTCCATCTCTCCGACTTCTCTTTCCTTTCTATTTTCTTTCCTTTCTATTTTCTTTCCTTTGCTCATTTTTTTTACTTTGTTTTTATTTCATTTTCCTAATTTCTTTTCTTCCTCCCTTGCTTCCCCCATTTCTCTCTTCCTTTTTCCCTCTTTCTGTCCATCAAAAGTTTTCTTCCTTCTTCATTTCTTGCTTTTTTATTTTTAGTCTTTCCTTTGATCTGTCTTTTTTTCTTCATTCCTTCCATCATTTCTTTGTCTTTCCTTCCTTCCTTTATTTTTGTCTTTTCATTCCTTCTCTTCTTTGGTTTAGCTTTTAATTTCTCATTTCCTTTCTTTTTCCTGCTTTCCTTTTAGTTTTTCCTTTAATCCTTCTTTTTGTAATTCTTTTCTTCATTCCTTGTGTCCATCCTTGTCGTCTTTCTATTTTTCCTTCCTTCTTTTAATTTTTGTTTCTTTCTATCTGCCTTTCTTTTCTTCTTTCCTTCCTTTTAGTTTCCTTCCTGTATGTTTTCCACTCTGTAATGAAGTTTTATCCAGTCGCGTATTTATCTGTAAATTCCTGGTAAATATTGTATTTCCAGCTGTTTTTACATCATCCTGTCCTGTAGTCCAGCAGAGGGATTGATAATCCCTCAGAATGAAATCCAGTCTTCCCTTGTGGACTAACTGTAGTAATAATAACTCTTCCTCTTCCAGTACCACTGATTGGCCGATGAGCATCCCCGACCACATGGAGGTGCTGTCGGTCAAAGTCCCCGTGTCCAGTTCCGTGTCCCCCACGTCTGGTCCAGACGGAGACACATCCGTCAGCGCTCAGGCTCTCCTCTCCAACAGCAACGCCGGCTTCAGCGCCAACGAAGGAGACGTCGATCTGTCCTTCCAGCCGCTGCCGGGCCACGACAGCCTGATGTCTGAGCGGGACAGCCAGGCCGACCCCGACGCCTCCGACACCCCCAACTCCTTCGAGCTGTGCCCGCCCCGCGGCCCCAGCGACTGCACTTCCTCCTCCTTCGACATCGTCTTTGAGGACTCCGGCTGCGATCGGGATGCCGATGCTGACGCCGACACGGACTCGGCCACGAGCGCCGCCGGTCCCGGAACACTGACGGAAAAGAAGAGTTCTTCTTCTTCTCACAGCAGGCAGGAGGAGGCTGCACCGCCGGCCGCCTCCAGTCCTCCTCGACCGGTCGCGCTCACCCTGGCTCTCCCAGCCACCCAGCCGATCCAGCGCTGCCAGCCTTCCCCAAAGGTTATTACCAAGCGACCAGCTCAGACGCTCGGCCGTCCTGTTGTCAGATTGTCCTTGAACACGGCGTCCTCCCTGCAGGTGTACCTGTACATCCAGATGCAGCTTTGTCGGAAGGAGAACCTGAAGGACTGGATGGCTCAGCGGTGCCTGCCGGACCAGAGGGAGCTCAACCAGTGTCTGGACATCTTCCTGCAGATCGCAGAGGCCGTCGACTTCCTGCATAGCAAGGGCCTGATGCACAGAGACCTGAAGGTAAAGGCACACAAAACCTGCTCTGAGGAGGAAGAAATGATATGCATCCCGTGTGTCTGCAGTTACTAAACCCAGGATTTACCCCAGGGTTTTATAAGCCTGGCGGGCCTCTAGGCTTTACTTACCACCAGGCTAAGAATCGTTTGTTTATTTATTATAAGTTTTTTTTATACACCAGTTTCTGTAACCACTGCCATTATTTATTGGTCTACAAACTAACAACTTCAGCTAATAAAGCGACAAGTCATGGATAAAGGGTCAACAAATTTTGGACACTTTAATTAGGATGACACGACTGAAACAACTATTTTTTTGTTTACCTTTTTTTAAGACTTTACAGTTGTACAGTTTATTTAGTGCTAATAATATCTTCCAATAACACATAGGTACCTATTCATATTTTCAAATTTCCTGTCAAATTTAAATGGTTTTTAACTCAAAAACATGGTGGGGTGACTGAACTAGCGCTCCAACCACTGGGTTTAGCAAGTTTCCCACAGGAAACCCTGTAAAGCACTGACAAAAAAGAGAACAGTCTGGATAAATCACTACTGGATAAATACAAGCAAATCTTCAACCATTCATTCATTAGCCAACCTATTGAAAACTAATCAATACCTTCCTAATGATAACCAACCACTTTGACGTGTTTCTGTCTGGTTGCCATGGCCACCACAGTACTGACTCTGCCCTGGTCGTTCATTAGCTGTTTCCATGGACCGCGTCGTTGCGCAATTTGACATTTCGGAAATAAATTTGCTTACTGGAAACTTGCCACTCAGGTCTTCTGGTTCTGGTTCTGCTCTGCATCCCCAGAACCAGAACCAGAACCAAACATGGAGAAGCAGCATTCAGCTTCTATGAACCACACATCTAGAACAAACTTCCAGAAAACAGTCAAAACACTGAGTTAATTTAAATCAGAGCTAAACCCCCACCTGTTTAGAGCTGCTTTTGATTAATAATAACTGGAACATTGATCAGCATATTTGATGTTTAATTGCTTTGATGACTTTCATGCATTTGACGCAACGGGATGTTTTATAATTGGCTGATGTTTTCATTATTTTAATCACTGAACTGCCTGGTGGCTGATATGTGCTGCACAAATCAACTCGTCTTGTCCTTTGCTCCCTCCAGCCTTCCAACATCTTCTTCACCATGGACGATGTGGTGAAGGTGGGGGACTTTGGCCTGGTGACCGCCATGGACCAAGAGGACGACGAGGATGAGCCCAGTGTGTTGACCCCCGCCCCGCTCCTCACCCGGCACACGGGCCAGGTCGGCACCAAGCTCTACATGAGCCCGGAGCAGGTGACGGAAACAAACGCTGCTGCAGAAGTGACTGTTACAGAAAACAAACACCAGGCTGACTCCGCCGTGTCTGCTCTGCCCCGCAGCTCTCCGGTAACTCGTACTCTCACAAGGTGGACATCTACTCTCTGGGGCTGATCCTGTTCGAGCTGCTGTACCCCTTCAGGACCCAGATGGAGAGAGTGAGGGTGAGTCGGCAAACACACAGACCTCTAATTATCTCCTGATTTTGAGCTGTGAAGAAATATCCATACTTATTAAAGCAGCAGTATCATGTAAAATCAACTTTTTTGAGCTTTACATCAGGTTGTAATGTTATTCCCTCGTCAAAAACATACCTGGAGTGTTACCTTGATTCTTTTAAGGCAAATTTTAAAAGACTGAGAAATCCTTTACTCTCCATGGCAACCATCAGCTGAGCAAAGCACTTGGTTGGTTGGACCTAACACCACCTTTGAAGCACAGCTCCTCCTCACAAAGCTTTCAAGCTTCCACCTCATAGAGCAGCTCTCCCTCACTCAGCTCCTTCAGACTAGCCAGCAGCAATTAGCAAACACCTGGTGAACCTACACATCTTTGGAGCTCATTATAGGAGCTACTTCTCAGAGCAATGCTGGTAAAAACATTGTTAAATAGAGGAGCCATGTTGTGATGACTTCCTGAAGGCGGAGCTTCAGAAAGAGCAGCAGTTTCTTAAAGAGACAAAGGCCCAATTTCCAAGAGTTAAATTACAAAGTCAAGTTTCTTTTAAGTCTTATTTGATATATACATCATTTAAAAAAACAAACAAAAAGTTAACATTGTTACTTGATTGTGCTAGAAAATGTCACTATGTGGCTGTAAAACACATAATACCGCCCCTTTAAACTTTTTCACATTTTACCATGTCACAGTAACAAACTTCAGGGTTTTTTTATTAGGATGTTTGTAATATGTTTAAATAAGTTTAATAATGTGATAATCTTCTGTTTATTCAATCAGCATTTAATACAGCTCACACAAAAAAATGTTAAAATATAATTGTGCGTCTTTTTTAATTTCAGCATATCATGAGAAACGGTCAGAGAAAAAAAACTTGTAACAAAATGGCCTCTTATCAATTAAACATTAGCCGATCAATCAGCTCAATCAACTATTTTGCAAAAAAGAGAGGCAAACGTTTCAATCTCTAGATATTGACTTAACAATTGCAACTTTTCACCACCTTTTAGATGATTTCCTCCTACTTAACTATTATGGTTTGAATCACAAATTAAAGTTTGTGATTCAAGCATGATGAAATGGAGAAAAGTTCAGAGAATGAACTCTTTGCTAAATGTCAAAATGTAAAATATTTCCTCAGTTGAAATAGTATGAGCGGTAGGAGTGACGGGTTTGGTTAATTTTCTTTGCTCTGCTCTGAAATGCTCAGTCAGGTCCTGTACAGTATTTCAGTGGTGAAGCCTTTGTCTGTGATGAGCCTTCAGGGCCTCCTCACTCACGGTGTTTACCTTCCTCCTTTAAGACGCTCACCGAGGTGAGAGCTCTGCGCTTCCCGGAGCTTTTCTCCAGAAACAACGCTGAGGAGGTGAGTGGTCATCTGCTGCCACCTAGTGGCTACAAACACAACTAACGTCTGTATTCGTTGATTTCTGTGGAAGCTTTGATTGCAATTATTATTATTTTTTTCCTGTAATATTATCAGAGAGTAGATGTAAATTACCCGTCCACCCTAAACCAACCATGATGTGGTTTTGGATTAATTTATCGCCTAAAGCTCTGAATTAGAAAAAAAATAAAAAATCTTTCTAATTTGATGCTTTTCTTCAATATGAAGTGAAATTCATAACTTTAACGTGTTCTTAGTAAAAACTCTTTTAGTAATCGATTAGTCAAACTATTAATCGATTAATTGGATTTTAAATTTAACCACTTAAGGTTGTTCCATATTAATATCATAAATAGATTAAAAAACACATGCATTTCTACTATTTGGATTATTTTTGTTTTTGAAGTAAGGAAGAAAAAAAAAACACATTTTATTCCCTAAAATGCAGTGACAGCATTCCATTGGTGAACCCTTGACCATTTGATCAACTTGAGAAAAATTCAGTCCTTTTTGCTGGACTCAACATCAGTACAGTGTAGGGCTGATCATTTGATTATTTTTTTAATAATTGGATAACAGAAGATGCTTAGTAGGAATTTTAACAATTGATTGATTGCTGAATTAGTTGACAATTGATTAAATAATCAATTAATCGTGCTCAATCGTTTGAGCCCAAGTTGTTTTCCTTGTTAAATCAGACACTGACTCATGCAGTGAGTGTTTTAGCTGCTGCTTAGCAGAGCTGTTTACTTTGTAATGAGATTAACATAATCCTGGGGCGCAAACTGTGACTCTCAGGCTCTTTAAAATCCCTCCACTCTGTGTTGCCAAACTATCCTCGACTGCACTGATGTCTCATAAACCAAACATGTCCGCCTCTCTGTTAACAGCTGACCATGGTCCGCAGCATGCTTTCTCCGAGCCCCAGCGAGCGTCCCGAGGCGGCCGACATCACTGCCATGTCCCTGTTCCAGGAGCTGGAGCTGCCGTGCCGGCTCGCCGTCAGGCAGCGCTCCCGCACCTACAGCTCCTCGTCCATGGGCCGCCCCGCACGCCAGGCGTCCTCCAGCTGAAAACGCTGCGTTCAGATACCGTCTGACATGAGAAGCCCCCGCCCGGTCACTTCGCTGCCAGAGAATAGCGACAAAAAACTTTTTAAACGTAGACTGTATCCCGCACAGTTAACTCTAGAAAAACACTGAGTCATTTATCGTTCATGCAGCGTTACACTACCCAACTTTCACCCTTTGTAAGAGGGGAAAGACTCTTTCAAAAGCATTTTTCTTGTGGGTATTTCAACAAAACAAAAGAAAAAAGGGCAGTTTTTTTTTTTTGTTTGTTTTTTTAATCCTGCTCTCAGCCAGCTGTGTGTAAACCTGCCCAGTGATTTCCCTGCAGCGTTTACCTCTGATCTCTTTCAGAAACTGCCTCTGTTCTCACTCTTAACAAAATCATCCTCGACACCGACGCTAAAAAAAAACACAATAAAAAAAAAAACAAACAAATCCGGTCAAAACGTGCTGCTCGCTCTCAACGTTGAGCCAGTGTTCAATCCCACACCGCTACGCCTCAGGTATGAAGAACCAAGGGGACACTCCTCACTCCCAAGGGGCCTTTGATGCTCGTTCGAACACCCAGTGGTGTTCCCACACACACAATCTGCCTGATTTGGAAGACCAAAAAAAAAACAAAACAAAAAAAAGAAAAAGAAAACATAAAAAAGAAGACGACCATCTTTTTTTCATAATCATTTTTTTTAATATGAGATGACGTATTGCATAGAGAGGCGTTTGAGTCCCGTCCGCCTGATGTGACTTGCCTTTAGAAAGGGGCCGTCAGCCCTCAGGCTGAATGCTAGCGTTAGCCCTCGTGTCGTTTTGCATGTATCAGACGGGAACATGAAGGAATGAATGTGAGGTTGTTTTTTGTTTTTTATCTTAAAGCCAGTACTTTTTTCTCTGTAAATTTTCCAGATTAACTCCTGAGGTGCTCAATCCTTTTCTAGCACCTCTTCTTTACTATCTGTACATAGNAGTCTTAAATTTGTCTCTGAAGCCTGTAGAGACCCTGTAACTTTATACAGCCTCTCTAATTTTGAATGGATGATGAAAACCTCAGTAATCAAATTCTAGCAAGTGAATATTTTCTGTGTTTTACCTTGAATTCTCCAAAGTTCTCTTGAACACTGTGAAGTCTTCCTTGCCCAGGGATAACCAGCGTGAATCTCTCTCCCCCCCCTCCTGCCTCCCAGGTACCTAACAGACTTCGAGCCCATGCAGTGCCTCGGCCACGGGGGCTTCGGCGTCGTCTTTGAAGCTCGCAACAAGGTGGACGACTGCAACTACGCCATCAAAAGGATCCGCCTGCCCAACAGGTAGCGCCTCTCGCCCGGCTGCAGCACACTTCCTTGCTGGGGGCTACTGGCTCTGTTTCCTTTAAAGCCGGTTATGTAAGCTGTGGCCTACTTGTTAAACACAGAAAACCACACAAACGCTTAACTGGCGTTTTGAAACCAATATTAGCGCTGCATTTATTATTTATACACGCAAGCATGGATATTTAATGTTGCTTCTCTTAACACTTGCGGACCGATTTGTACGACTCCCTCCAAAAAAGTATTGCAGCCATGAAGGCAATTTCTCTACTTCTGGCTTTGGTTGCAAATATTAACAATGAGATGTGTGACTGAAAATAGTTTGTTGTTGCCCCTTTGGGCCTCTTGCCATGATCATTTAAACAAAAAATATAGCTGAAAGTCTTATTCTCATTTTGGGTTTGCGTTTGTAGACTGTATTTATGGTGTAGAGTTGTGTCCAAAAAGAAAACCAGATTGTGTTTGAAGGAATAACAGCCAATAGCAATTCTAAACAGAAGAGAAGATGGAAAAACTAGAGATATTGCACAAAAACTGGCAATAGCCACCACATTGTTAGGAATGTATGGAAGAGAAAAGAACAGACAGACCAATTTAAACATCAGCGGCAGATGATGGAAACCATTGCAGAACTTGTATTAGTCGCAGAGTTTACTGTTTGAAGACGACAAACATCAGAGATCATTTGGAAGGCCAGTAAAACGACTAAAACCAAGAAGTAGAGAGAAGCCTGAAGCTTTTAGGACAAAGTTTGATGGACTTTTGAGACAAAGATGAAGCGTTACCAAAGAGACAGAATGGTTCATATTCGGAGAAAGAGAAGATTGGCTGATAGACGAAGCCTTTAGAAATCCTGACCTGCTAATTCCAACCTTTTTCTTTTTGTCTGAAAAGTCGCTGAATGTAGCTGCTTCTAATTTTCAGAGGTAGATGAGATTGGTGGATAAGGTTGGTTGATGTTTCCACAAGAGTCTCCCAAGATTAAGGATTAAGAAAAAAAGTTTTGCCATTTTTCGGTTCCTTAATTAACATAAAGATGTGGCATGAAAAGTCGACCTTTTTCTCATGTCCAGCTGTTGATGTCAAATCTAAATATTTACGATCTGCAACTAATATAAAGAAAATACTGTTACAGTTCCCACACTTTCGGAGGACTATGTATTTTCGTTCCATATCCGTAGCAACACTAAGGTGTTTTTAAAACTCTTGCAGTATAAAAATTAGCTTTACTTTCAGTTTTACCGTTTTATTGCTATGTCACAAATAGTTTTTAGCGCAGTAGTTGAAATCAGTGTGAAAGCTGGATGTTTTTCAGCCTTGTGGTGTGTGTGTGTGTGTGTGGTCCAGGGAGCTGGCCCGGGAGAAGGTGATGCGAGAGGTGAAGGCCCTGGCTAAGCTGGAGCACCCAGGGATCATCCGCTACTTCAACGCCTGGCAGGAGAGCCCCCCCGAGGGCTGGCAGGAGGAGATGGACCAGAGGTGGCACAAGGACGCCAGGTTAGAGGGCGGGGTCAGGGGGTCGCTGGGCTCACATGCTGTCCAGGTAGATGGGTTTAGCATAGAAATAAGAGTATGGAAAATATTTCTGTTTTTGAGCTTTGTTCGTTATTTTGTGTCCATCTCTCCGACTTCTCTTTCCTTTCTATTTTCTTTCCTTTCTATTTTCTTTCCTTTGCTCATTTTTTTTACTTTGTTTTTATTTCATTTTCCTAATTTCTTTTCTTCCTCCCTTGCTTCCCCCATTTCTCTCTTCCTTTTTCCCTCTTTCTGTCCATCAAAAGTTTTCTTCCTTCTTCATTTCTTGCTTTTTTATTTTTAGTCTTTCCTTTGATCTGTCTTTTTTTCTTCATTCCTTCCATCATTTCTTTGTCTTTCCTTCCTTCCTTTATTTTTGTCTTTTCATTCCTTCTCTTCTTTGGTTTAGCTTTTAATTTCTCATTTCCTTTCTTTTTCCTGCTTTCCTTTTAGTTTTTCCTTTAATCCTTCTTTTTGTAATTCTTTTCTTCATTCCTTGTGTCCATCCTTGTCGTCTTTCTATTTTTCCTTCCTTCTTTTAATTTTTGTTTCTTTCTATCTGCCTTTCTTTTCTTCTTTCCTTCCTTTTAGTTTCCTTCCTGTATGTTTTCCACTCTGTAATGAAGTTTTATCCAGTCGCGTATTTATCTGTAAATTCCTGGTAAATATTGTATTTCCAGCTGTTTTTACATCATCCTGTCCTGTAGTCCAGCAGAGGGATTGATAATCCCTCAGAATGAAATCCAGTCTTCCCTTGTGGACTAACTGTAGTAATAATAACTCTTCCTCTTCCAGTACCACTGATTGGCCGATGAGCATCCCCGACCACATGGAGGTGCTGTCGGTCAAAGTCCCCGTGTCCAGTTCCGTGTCCCCCACGTCTGGTCCAGACGGAGACACATCCGTCAGCGCTCAGGCTCTCCTCTCCAACAGCAACGCCGGCTTCAGCGCCAACGAAGGAGACGTCGATCTGTCCTTCCAGCCGCTGCCGGGCCACGACAGCCTGATGTCTGAGCGGGACAGCCAGGCCGACCCCGACGCCTCCGACACCCCCAACTCCTTCGAGCTGTGCCCGCCCCGCGGCCCCAGCGACTGCACTTCCTCCTCCTTCGACATCGTCTTTGAGGACTCCGGCTGCGATCGGGATGCCGATGCTGACGCCGACACGGACTCGGCCACGAGCGCCGCCGGTCCCGGAACACTGACGGAAAAGAAGAGTTCTTCTTCTTCTCACAGCAGGCAGGAGGAGGCTGCACCGCCGGCCGCCTCCAGTCCTCCTCGACCGGTCGCGCTCACCCTGGCTCTCCCAGCCACCCAGCCGATCCAGCGCTGCCAGCCTTCCCCAAAGGTTATTACCAAGCGACCAGCTCAGACGCTCGGCCGTCCTGTTGTCAGATTGTCCTTGAACACGGCGTCCTCCCTGCAGGTGTACCTGTACATCCAGATGCAGCTTTGTCGGAAGGAGAACCTGAAGGACTGGATGGCTCAGCGGTGCCTGCCGGACCAGAGGGAGCTCAACCAGTGTCTGGACATCTTCCTGCAGATCGCAGAGGCCGTCGACTTCCTGCATAGCAAGGGCCTGATGCACAGAGACCTGAAGGTAAAGGCACACAAAACCTGCTCTGAGGAGGAAGAAATGATATGCATCCCGTGTGTCTGCAGTTACTAAACCCAGGATTTCCCCCAGGGTTTTATAAGCCTGGCGGGCCTCTAGGCTTTACTTACCACCAGGCTAAGAATTGTTTGTTTATTTATTATAAGTTTTTTTTATACACCAGTTTCTGTAACCACTGCCATTATTTATTGGTCTACAAACTAACAACTTCAGCTAATAAAGCGACAAGTCATGGATAAAGGGTCAACAAATTTTGGACACTTTAATTAGGATGACACGACTGAAACAACTATTTTTTTGTTTACCTTTTTTTAAGACTTTACAGTTGTACAGTTTATTTAGTGCTAATAATATCTTCCAATAACACATAGGTACCTATTCATATTTTCAAATTTCCTGTCAAATTTAAATGGTTTTTAACTCAAAAACATGGTGGGGTGACTGAACTAGCGCTCCAACCACTGGGTTTAGCAAGTTTCCCACAGGAAACCCTGTAAAGCACTGACAAAAAAGAGAACAGTCTGGATAAATCACTACTGGATAAATACAAGCAAATCTTCAACCATTCATTCATTAGCCAACCTATTGAAAACTAATCAATACCTTCCTAATGATAACCAACCACTTTGACGTGTTTCTGTCTGGTTGCCATGGCCACCACAGTACTGACTCTGCCCTGGTCGTTCATTAGCTGTTTCCATGGACCGCGTCGTTGCGCAATTTGACATTTCGGAAATAAATTTGCTTACTGGAAACTTGCCACTCAGGTCTTCTGGTTCTGGTTCTGCTCTGCATCCCCAGAACCAGAACCAGAACCAAACATGGAGAAGCAGCATTCAGCTTCTATGAACCACACATCTAGAACAAACTTCCAGAAAACAGTCAAAACACTGAGTTAATTTAAATCAGAGCTAAACCCCCACCTGTTTAGAGCTGCTTTTGATTAATAATAACTGGAACATTGATCAGCATATTTGATGTTTAATTGCTTTGATGACTTTCATGCATTTGACGCAACGGGATGTTTTATAATTGGCTGATGTTTTCATTATTTTAATCACTGAACTGCCTGGTGGCTGATATGTGCTGCACAAATCAACTCGTCTTGTCCTTTGCTCCCTCCAGCCTTCCAACATCTTCTTCACCATGGACGATGTGGTGAAGGTGGGGGACTTTGGCCTGGTGACCGCCATGGACCAAGAGGACGACGAGGATGAGCCCAGTGTGTTGACCCCCGCCCCGCTCCTCACCCGGCACACGGGCCAGGTCGGCACCAAGCTCTACATGAGCCCGGAGCAGGTGACGGAAACAAACGCTGCTGCAGAAGTGACTGTTACAGAAAACAAACACCAGGCTGACTCCGCCGTGTCTGCTCTGCCCCGCAGCTCTCCGGTAACTCGTACTCTCACAAGGTGGACATCTACTCTCTGGGGCTGATCCTGTTCGAGCTGCTGTACCCCTTCAGGACCCAGATGGAGAGAGTGAGGGTGAGTCGGCAAACACACAGACCTCTAATTATCTCCTGATTTTGAGCTGTGAAGAAATATCCATACTTATTAAAGCAGCAGTATCATGTAAAATCAACTTTTTTGAGCTTTACATCAGGTTGTAATGTTATTCCCTCGTCAAAAACATACCTGGAGTGTTACCTTGATTCTTTTAAGGCAAATTTTAAAAGACTGAGAAATCCTTTACTCTCCATGGCAACCATCAGCTGAGCAAAGCACTTGGTTGGTTGGACCTAACACCACCTTTGAAGCACAGCTCCTCCTCACAAAGCTTTCAAGCTTCCACCTCATAGAGCAGCTCTCCCTCACTCAGCTCCTTCAGACTAGCCAGCAGCAATTAGCAAACACCTGGTGAACCTACACATCTTTGGAGCTCATTATAGGAGCTACTTCTCAGAGCAATGCTGGTAAAAACATTGTTAAATAGAGGAGCCATGTTGTGATGACTTCCTGAAGGCGGAGCTTCAGAAAGAGCAGCAGTTTCTTAAAGAGACAAAGGCCCAATTTCCAAGAGTTAAATTACAAAGTCAAGTTTCTTTTAAGTCTTATTTGATATATACATCATTTAAAAAAACAAACAAAAAGTTAACATTGTTACTTGATTGTGCTAGAAAATGTCACTATGTGGCTGTAAAACACATAATACCGCCCCTTTAAACTTTTTCACATTTTACCATGTCACAGTAACAAACTTCAGGGTTTTTTTATTAGGATGTTTGTAATATGTTTAAATAAGTTTAATAATGTGATAATCTTCTGTTTATTCAATCAGCATTTAATACAGCTCACACAAAAAAATGTTAAAATATAATTGTGCGTCTTTTTTAATTTCAGCATATCATGAGAAACGGTCAGAGAAAAAAAACTTGTAACAAAATGGCCTCTTATCAATTAAACATTAGCCGATCAATCAGCTCAATCAACTATTTTGCAAAAAAGAGAGGCAAACGTTTCAATCTCTAGATATTGACTTAACAATTGCAACTTTTCACCACCTTTTAGATGATTTCCTCCTACTTAACTATTATGGTTTGAATCACAAATTAAAGTTTGTGATTCAAGCATGATGAAATGGAGAAAAGTTCAGAGAATGAACTCTTTGCTAAATGTCAAAATGTAAAATATTTCCTCAGTTGAAATAGTATGAGCGGTAGGAGTGACGGGTTTGGTTAATTTTCTTTGCTCTGCTCTGAAATGCTCAGTCAGGTCCTGTACAGTATTTCAGTGGTGAAGCCTTTGTCTGTGATGAGCCTTCAGGGCCTCCTCACTCACGGTGTTTACCTTCCTCCTTTAAGACGCTCACCGAGGTGAGAGCTCTGCGCTTCCCGGAGCTTTTCTCCAGAAACAACGCTGAGGAGGTGAGTGGTCATCTGCTGCCACCTAGTGGCTACAAACACAACTAACGTCTGTATTCGTTGATTTCTGTGGAAGCTTTGATTGCAATTATTATTATTTTTTTCCTGTAATATTATCAGAGAGTAGATGTAAATTACCCGTCCACCCTAAACCAACCATGATGTGGTTTTGGATTAATTTATCGCCTAAAGCTCTGAATTAGAAAAAAAATAAAAAATCTTTCTAATTTGATGCTTTTCTTCAATATGAAGTGAAATTCATAACTTTAACGTGTTCTTAGTAAAAACTCTTTTAGTAATCGATTAGTCAAACTATTAATCGATTAATTGGATTTTAAATTTAACCACTTAAGGTTGTTCCATATTAATATCATAAATAGATTAAAAAACACATGCATTTCTACTATTTGGATTATTTTTGTTTTTGAAGTAAGGAAGAAAAAAAAAACACATTTTATTCCCTAAAATGCAGTGACAGCATTCCATTGGTGAACCCTTGACCATTTGATCAACTTGAGAAAAATTCAGTCCTTTTTGCTGGACTCAACATCAGTACAGTGTAGGGCTGATCATTTGATTATTTTTTTAATAATTGGATAACAGAAGATGCTTAGTAGGAATTTTAACAATTGATTGATTGCTGAATTAGTTGACAATTGATTAAATAATCAATTAATCGTGCTCAATCGTTTGAGCCCAAGTTGTTTTCCTTGTAAAATCAGACACTGACTCGTCCAGTGAGTGTTTTAGCTGCTGCTTAGCAGAGCTGTTTACTTTGTAATGAGATTAACTTAATCCTGGGGTGCAAACTGTGACTATCAGGCTCTTTAAAATCCCTCCACTCTGTGTTGCCAAACTATCCTCGACTGCACTGATGTCTCATAAACCAAACATGTCCGCCTCTCTGTTAACAGCTGACCATGGTCCGCAGCATGCTTTCTCCGAGCCCCAGCGAGCGTCCCGAGGCGGCCGACATCACTGCCATGTCCCTGTTCCAGGAGCTGGAGCTGCCGTGCCGGCTCGCCGTCAGGCAGCGCTCCCGCACCTACAGCTCCTCGTCCATGGGCCGCCCCGCACGCCAGGCGTCCTCCAGCTGAAAACGCTGCGTTCAGATACCGTCTGACATGAGAAGCCCCCGCCCGGTCACTTCGCTGCCAGAGAATAGCGACAAAAAACTTTTTAAACGTAGACTGTATCCCGCACAGTTAACTCTAGAAAAACACTGAGTCATTTATCGTTCATGCAGCGTTACACTACCCAACTTTCACCCTTTGTAAGAGGGGAAAGACTCTTTCAAAAGCATTTTTCTTGTGGGTATTTCAACAAAACAAAAGAAAAAAGGGCAGTTTTTTTTTTTTGTTTGTTTTTTTAATCCTGCTCTCAGCCAGCTGTGTGTAAACCTGCCCAGTGATTTCCCTGCAGCGTTTACCTCTGATCTCTTTCAGAAACTGCCTCTGTTCTCACTCTTAACAAAATCATCCTCGACACCGACGCTAAAAAAAAACACAATAAAAAAAAAAACAAACAAATCCGGTCAAAACGTGCTGCTCGCTCTCAACGTTGAGCCAGTGTTCAATCCCACACCGCTACGCCTCAGGTATGAAGAACCAAGGGGACACTCCTCACTCCCAAGGGGCCTTTGATGCTCGTGCGAACACAGAGTGGTGTTCCCACACACACAATCTGCCTGATTTGGAAGACCAAAAAAAAAACAAAACAAAAAAAAGAAAAAGAAAACATAAAAAAGAAGACGACCATCTTTTTTTCATAATCATTTTTTTTAATATGAGATGACGTATTGCATAGAGAGGCGTTTGAGTCCCGTCCGCCTGATGTGACTTGCCTTTAGAAAGGGGCCGTCAGCCCTCAGGCTGAATGCTAGCGTTAGCCCTCGTGTCGTTTTGCATGTATCAGACGGGAACATGAAGGAATGAATGTGAGGTTGTTTTTTGTTTTTTATCTTAAAGCCAGTACTTTTTTCTCTGTAAATTTTCCAGATTAACTCCTGAGGTGCTCAATCCTTTTCTAGCACCTCTTCTTTACTATCTGTACATAGTTGAAGGCAAAACTTTGTTTATACCCCCCCTCCCTTTGGTTAAGATAAGTTTGACCAATGTTGTATATATCGTAAGACGCCATTGCTTGTAAAAGGCTTTTTTTTTCATATCGACCTGTAAGATAGTGTGATATACTGTGAGAGACGAAAACAAAGAGGAGGTTCGCTCTTTGCCGTTAATGAATAGCTGAATGTTACTATGTGACCCCCGCCTGGAGACAAGACCACGGTGGTCACCTCTTTGAAATTATTCTCAGTGTTTGTTTTCACATGTTTTTGGGGAACCAAGTGGAGAGCGTTGCCTTGCTTTGGAAAGAAAAAAAACACCAGAGGGGAGCTTGGAGGACCCGGAGTGCCATTTGGAAAGACGGCTAAGTGTACTTTTCTGCAACCGATAACAGTCTTCTGCTGGCGATTTCCCCCCCTGAAACGCACAAAACTAAAACTTTTTTATGGTTACAATCATTGTTTGTTTGGTTTTTTGTAGAGATGCACCGAGAATTTTCAGCTCGACAGGCAAATCCAAGACTCAAAAATCTGGTATTCTTCCAATGTTTGAACGCACCATACACAAGCAGTGAAAGCAGTTCTCGGTGTGGATGTTGTTACTGTGTGAAGCAGACCTGAAGTTTGTCATTTTCAGTATCGGTGAAGCATTTCAAGGTTCGGCTGCTACAGCAGAGCTAGACTTCAGTGAGTTCTGGTCGTTGCGCTCCGACTTTTGTTTTCTCCGTTTTCTAGTGAACGTTTTCAGCTGTGAAAATGGTGGCCTGCCAAAATGACGTCAACATGTACCCACCTCTTAAATCCCCATTTTAAAAAGGTCTGATGTGCAGGAGCTGCTGATGGATACGCTTTGTATTCCAAAGTCAGATTTTCCGAGTTCCCAGTCAAGAATACAACAATAACTCAGCCTAAAATCCAAATAAAACCTTGTCAGATGAAGACCAGATGAATTTTCTTATCTCATTAAGCCCGTAGCTTATTTACTATACATTTTAACAACTTGTAAACATGTATCTGTACTGTGTAAGTGCATCAAATGGAGGAAAAATACATTATTAGCACTTACAGCTAGCTACAGCTAGCTTGTGCAGCTAGCTGTAGTTGCACATGCCACTTTGCTTTAACATCTTTCCTAAATCTGATCTTTTTTTACTTTCAATATAGACTGAGCACTGATTAGATATAACATACACAAGAAAACAATGGAGGTGGGTGTTTTAAGTCTAACAGAAAAATACATTATTAGTGTATATGAGTTAATAGCGTATATGGATAAATTTTTCACATTGAACTTCAAAAATGAGAATAAATGTTGATGCATTTACAACCTGGAGTAGTAGCAATTTTTGTAGTTTTGATGCATTTAATAAATGAAGTAAAAGGAAACCTGAAGAAATCTGTGGTCAGATCGGTGCATCGCTACAAAAACAAAAAGGTTGAGTTCTGCAACTCTCCTGTGTCGCAGCAATACAGCATTTCCATAAAAAGAGTTGGTTGGTACTGTTTTATCCCCTCTGCTGTCTGTGGGGAACCTGGACCTGATGACGGGTGTGTGATCCACATGGCCTTTGTTTTAATGCCCTGGAAGAGTCACATGACCTGCTTTTTGGAACTACACACACACACACAAACTGTTAGCTGTAGGTTGTGCTTTCTATGATTGTACTTTTCTAAAGACCTTCTCTTTTTTCACAATGAGTGCAGTTTTTTGTTTTTTTCATTACTCTTCAGGGTTTTTAGATCACGTTAGTCTTGACTGTCAGATGGAGGAAGTCAAACTGATGTTTTTTTTTTGTTTTTGTTTTTTGTTCGTTCGTCCGGTCAGTTTACAAAAGATGATTCAGAGTTGTAAAATTCTCAGTTTCCAAATTTAAACAGGGCCCGCCCTGTTAAAAGTGGAAGCTGGATGGTTTTTTAAGTGATTTCGCCTCATCAAAACCAAACCCTCCAGGCATTGTTTTGTATGTTACTTTAATCCTTTTCCGACTTTTTTTTTTTTTTTCCTACAAATATTGTTGCAATTTTTCTCTTTGATTACTGGTTTATATTTCACAGGAGGGTTTGGAATAATCATTCATCAGGAGTTTTTGGATTTTGCTCCAAGTACATGTTTGATAATGGGACAAACCTTCACAACTTTATTCGACTACATTAGTAAGATACCGCATCATCTCTCTATACTGACTGAAGCATTGCTGACTGGTGTATCAACAGTCAAACCAAGAAAATGTGATCCCATCCTAGGTTTTCCGTCTTAGTTTGTTTTCCGGAACCCCGAGTCGTTTTCTCGGATAAATTGTTTGAATGGAAACCAATTCCATTGTGCGTCTCGAGCCTCTGCCTGCACACGCAGACGCTTTGGTCTCTGTGCACCAATCTCATTTCTCCGTCTGTCCGTGTTGAACTGTAAATATGTCGATTTGGTTTATTTATGTTTCGTGATCAATCCTTTGTGGGTTGGCGTTACACTGAGCGCTTCATGCCATGGAGCGCATTGGAATACGACTTCTTATAAGTCTGAATTTAATAAACTGTTCTATACAATTTTCACAGTTGTGTGTGTCATCAGTTTTGTTGGCCAGTTAAGGTTCTGACAAAGTACTTTCTTCTAATGTCATCCATGCTGTTTGGTTACGTTTAGCACAAGAGCCATTGTTAGCATGTCTGGCTAATGAAATTAGCGCTACAGAAATGACCTTGATGGTGTCCTGAATCCAACTGATAATATTTGACTTAAAAAGTGATGTTCATTCCTGTCCTGCAAGAACAAAATGGACAAAATAAAAATAAAAAAACATTCAGTCTTTGGATGTCAGAGCTGGTAGACTGCAAAAAGACTTGAGGCTGAAACATTTGCAACCAATTAATTCAATTAATATCAGATTATTACCCACAGATCACATTCCTTCCACTTCACCATTATGCACCACTTTCTGTTAGCTTATCACTTAAGAGAAACTAACACCACTCTCCCGATTAGCATGACTAGCTTTGTATCCATTACAAATGTGCAGGAAACTTTGTCAATATTCCGCTAATGTAAAAAAAAAAAAAGAGTAACCCGCAATTGCTGTCTATCCATTTTCTTTATGCCCTTGTCCCTTAGTGGGGTCAGGAGGGTTGCTGGTGTCTATCTCTAGCTAACGTTCCGGGCGAGAGGCAGGGTCACCCTGGACGGGTCACCAGTCTGTCGCAGGGCAACACAGAAGACAAACAACCATGCACACACTCACACCTAGGGGCAATTTGGAGAGGCCAGTTAAACTGACAGTCATGTTTTTGGACTGTGGGAGGAAACTGGAGTACCTGGAGAAAACCCACACATGCACAGGGAGAAAATGCAAACTCCATGCAGAAAGACCAGGGCTGGGAATCGAACCCAGAACCTTCTTGCTGCAAAACAACAGCTCTACCAACTGCACCACTGTGTTTCCAATTGCTGTGTTTCCATTAAATGAGAAACACAATTCAAATCAAATATGAATAATTTTGTTCACGCATCAAGTCATAAAAAGCACACCTGCACCATAATCCTCCAGTTACTTCCTGTCGTTTTCTTCTTCCTGTTTTGCGCCAGTGGCAACATCCGGTTGTCGGTCATGTGACTCGACATAAACCAATATCAATATTGATAGAAAAACCACCTCATCCTCTCGCCAAAACTTTTTATGGAAAAATGAGTTTTTTTCAAAATTGGCATGTTTGCATTAAGCAGATTTATTTTCAAAATGTCAAAGAGGCAAATTCTTTGGCCAGTGGAGCTAGTGTTTAACTTCTTTCACACATTCAAAATGAGAACAAGAAATGGCTTTTAAAGCAGTGGGAAGGCTGCATAGTGGAGCCACTGGGTAATTTTGCTGTGTGAGTTTTTCATGTAATGACTCACCAATGGATGCTGTCTGCTGTTTTTCAGCCCTGAAGCCAGTATGAAAGGCTGAAACTGTGCCAGTTATCTTCTCTGTGTGAAATTGTTTTATTGCCTTTATCAATAAGGTCCTATGAGGTCAACCCCATCAACCAACAATGGGAGGCAGTCTGCACACCAGCTTTCAAACACTTTCAGCTTGTGCTCATGCAGAGACGTGGTTGATAGTTCCCTGGCACACTGAATGGTGTTGATAGCACTGGCTCATGTGCATTTAAAGTTAGCCATACAGGTATGAAGCTCACAGCTTCTCTAGATAAGGGTGAAATATCTCCCTGTGAGTCGAGGACAGCAGGTACCTGCACACCGTTAATTACCACTGTGGTGGAGTTGGACTTGGAAAAACCTCTGCAAACCAATGTCTTCTTAGGTGCCGTGGTGTAAGGTATTGCTACCACTGCTTTATGAAGCTTTGCTACTTCCTAAATCAGTGTAAAAGTTGCTTCTTCACAGCAACACTAGCCGACTTTCCACAAGCTAGCAGACAGACCTTGTGGTTGGGGTCAAGCCCCTGCAGACTGTTTGGCTTTGCACACTGAGGTACGGTTGCCAACAAGCTTCTGAGTGAAATGAAAATGTTTTTTGAATTATTACTGATGCTACGGCAGCCCTGTTTACAGTACACTGTGAGGGTCTGGGCCCCTACTGCTGCCATTCATGCAAGGCTGACATAAATTCAAACTTCTGACAAGGTGTTCCCCACAGCGGGACAAAAAACATGATCTATGAAGGAGAACCTTCTTAGTCACTCAATCAGTAAAACTGAAATAAGTCAAAGTGTATAAATATGTAGACTCATGACTGTGCATAGATAATTATTTTGTATTTTCTTATCAAACAACATTTATGCAATGACTCTACAGTGTGAAATGTTGACCTTTGTGTTAACCTCCACAGTTCATCCTGTCATGTTGGATAAACTCATCTCTGGGCCAAACCCTGACTGACGCTGAGTTTTTTTTCCCAGTCAGCTGTGGACGGTGGAGTTTGGGTGTCTTCTGTCTGGCCAGACGTGGTCTCTGAGGTTGAGCTGGGATTTTTCTTCTTAATCCAGAGCAGTTAACTCTTTGGGCTCCAGACCACAGGAGAGTGTAACTGTAGTCTAACCCTGACTTTGGGTGCAAGATTACAGAGTGAAGATTCTGAACCAAACTAGTTACGTATATTTGAAGCATGAGTTCTGTTTGCTTGTCCACCTGCATTGTTCATCCATGTTTAGCCTTAGTTTCAGTCTTTTCTTTTGATTAGCCTTTTTTGGTGTTTGTTTAGTTATTATTGGTTATAGTTATTCATGTTTTGTTTTTTCTGCCTCCACTGTGGCATCTTTCCCTCTCTCTCTCCCTCAACCTGCCTTCTCCTCCGCCCTCACAGCTGCACCCAGTTATCATTCAGTCCCATGTCATCATTCCAGCTCTGACAGTTCCAGTCTCCTTCATTCCTCGCTGGATTCTTCTGTTACCTCCTTGTACCTGGTTCTCGTTTGTTTCTGCTCTCGTTCCCCTTGTCCTCCCTGTTGCTTTGTAACTCATTGTTTTGTTATTTTCTCATTAAATATCCACCATCTGTTCCCCACCTCCGCCTGCATTTGGGTCCAATCCTCACAACGACACATCATGGCCACACTGATCATTTCCACACTTTTGGCTACAATTTCCTTAGATATTATTTAGTGAAGATTTATTTTATCCTGTTAGCTAACTTCTTTTTCTTAGGTTTTCTGTTTTATTTTACTATTATTATTATTGTCATATTTACTATTGTTTTTTTTTTTTATCTTATTTTAAATCAATCCCAAAACACTGCACTGGCCATCATCATTTCTTTGTCTGTGTGCAACAAGTTGATCCATGTTAGATTTATTTGGTTGGCCTCACTATCTGTCTGTCTCTTCTTGCACTAACTCAACACTGATCAGCATATAAGTGATATCACCAGGTCAGAATTTTTTTTTTTTTTTCTGACCTATGTACCACAAACACATGTCCTCTGTTACTGCTTTGAACCCTTCTGGTTACAGTTTCAGAGGTACAGAATATTCTGGCATTAGATAACACCACTGGCTGGAGGCAGAAGTTAAACTGGAGGTTAATCGAGGACGCATTACGGACACAAAGTGAACATTCAGTTCAGCTCACCAACTGTCTAAACCCACAGACAAAGACCATTACTTTAAAAACCAGGATTTGTTTGTGCCAGTGGGGCTGTTGCCTGGGGCTACGCTGGTGCCTCACATACAGAAGTATTAGTTTTGACTGAGCCATCAGAGGTTCAAATCCTGACCTTTGACCCCATTGCTAGGTCTTTCCCCACCCATTCTCTCTCTGCTCATTTGCAGTCTGATCACTGTGAAGGACGATTGATGTACTTTATCTTATCAGGTGTGATCTTTGTACAAAGGTCCTTCACAAAAACCTCAAACATGACAGATTGTTTGCTTTCTTCCCCTTATTTCTTCCATGTCAAAATAATGCAACCTTTGACCCTTTATTCAAATTATGCATACATATTACTTGGTATTTTTATACTTTTTTTTGTGAAGCTACATGACTCAATTGCGTGTCACTTTGCTGCTGTTGCACCTGAATTTTCCCCAGTGTGGGACAATAAAAGATATTTCTATTCTATTCTTCTATCTCTTTAAACAATAAGGGAAACTCCAGATGATGATGATGTGGCTTTGGAAACTTCTGATAGGTTAATCAACACATATGAGTTAGCTGGAGTCACACCTGTGGATGTGTTTTAATTCCACACCTGGAAGACACTGTTGTTTTTTTTTTTTTTGTAACGATGGGAAAGTCAAAAGAAAATCAGCCAAGATGTCTTGAAGAGAATAACGGCGCTGCACGAGTCTGGGTCATCGCTGGGATCAACTTCCAGATTCCTGATGGCGTCGCATCGATCTGTTCAAACAATTACATTCAAGTGTAGACATGATGGGGATGTCCGACCATCGTACAGCAGGCTTAACATGAACGGGTTTTGGTCTGAAATATGCGAATGCTGCTGCAGCTGGTATGACTGGTACCCTAACCACTCAGGGAGGAGGAAGACAATTACTTCACAAGAAATATTAAAAATGGCAGATTTCAGTTTGTGAATGTGCACATAGACACTGCTGGTCCCAAACGTATCTGACACCAAGCCCGTCTGGTGCTTTGGATTCTGTCAGCGGAGAGCGAAGCTGAGAGCGACGAGGGAAATGTGTCAAAGCTTGTTTGGCATTTCCACCGGGGCTGCCTGAGTCACTGCTATCATTCTTCTGATTGGTTGTTTGGGAAAAACTACAAGAGAGGTAGTTTTATCTGAAGTATTCTGTTCATCAAGTGAGTCTGTTACATCAGCCTCTAAATCTGATTATGCCTTTTGCTTTGTTTTTTTTTTTTATCAGCTAAAAACAAACCCACTGCCTTTCAGATGAACTCACAATTATTCTTCTTCCACCAACTTTCTTTGTTCTAATTTGAAAAGAACTTTACATTTTGGTGACTCTCTCAACTTTACAAATACTGTGGAGCATTTCCTGACGGTTTCATTTTTCTGAGACCTGATTCCAATCGTTGTTTTTGTTTCTTGATAGTTTGACTTTGTCAGTCAAGAAGTTAAGTTGTTTTCCTGCCGTTTGCAAAGTCCAAGTGCCAGTCAATCACTGTAAGATGGGAGATACAATTGAAACTGCTCATCATTTATAAGCTGGAATCAATAAACCTTCAAGAAAAATGTAATTGTTGAAACTGGTTTTTTTTTTTTTTTTGGTGTGTGACAAATAATTGAAAATAAAAAGGCAGCACAAAATGGCAAGTGATAAAACATATGGGTTTACCAGATGTTTTATGTTTTTATGTCTGGATAATAACGTATGATAATTGTTAAATTATATTGATTCCCCAGTCCAACAGATACTTATTCCTTTCCCAGTTTATAAATCACTTCCTCTGAAATATCACGTGAAATCAGAGAAATCAGATCTCCCTCCTACTCGCGACAGTTACAAACAACACCTAATATAATACAACATTATAATATGTAGCCTAAGGATACATTATTTGAACTTGAAACTTCAGTGTTTACATGAAACTGTAAGCCATGAAATATTTTAGTTTGAAGACCTCCTCACTAAAATATTTAAAATGCAGTTCTCATTCACGTCAACTACATGTTTTTTAATTGAACATCAACAGCATAATCTTAATGTGTTTCATATATTTTTTTAAAATCTCAAAACTACTAAGTTGAATGTCGAAATTATGACTTTGTATCTCATAATTTTGATCAATCAATCAATCAATCAATCAATCAATCAATCAATCAATCAATCAATCAATCAATCAATCAATCAATCAATCAATCAATCTTTATTCCAGACACAAAAAGGTCCATAGTAAAACAAAAGGTAAAAAACAAACAAAATAAAATAAAAAATAAAAAAATAAACATGACACATTATTCACTGAGTCACAAATAAATGATGACGCCAATGATTCCACAGTCTTGAAGACTTATCAATTATGACTTTATCTCATACTTTGTATCTTATGAGTTTGAAAGAGTGAATGGTGTTCATATGAACGAGCAATGCAGGAGTACAAAGGAGGAAAGTAAAATTGTATAAGTAATTTTCTTTAAAATAAATAAATTAAAATGATGTGAGAAATGACACCGAGATTCATAGCGGAGTTACCAACCTGAAGAGGCGGGATAAATTACCTGTTTTCAAAATAAGGGTTTCAGGCCACAGACGCTGCGTTGCGCATTTCCGTCGCCATAACGTCACTTCTGGACGTCAATATGCGGCTCGGTGCGGCGCTGGGAAACAGTCCCTGAAATGATGGAAACTAAGTAACCAGCGAAGCCTTTCCTTCAGCGAAGAGCCTCCGCTGTTTTACCTCCAGGGAAACGCTACAACCGCGTCGATAAAGAAGGAGCCCCCGCAGACTGACAGCTCCCTGGGTGGTTATCCCCCGAAGCGGCTGACCGCCTGCCTCAAGCAGCCATCTTTTGTGAGAGAATGTACGGGGCGACGCGGTGGGCCTGCTCGGGCTCCTGCTCTGGTCCCGGCCGGAGCTTGTTGATGCTCACAACCGCGCTGCTGCTCTCGGCCGTCGTGCTGCTCTCCGGGCTGCCGGGTTTCACCGAGGCGAAGGAATGCGACAAACCGTGTATGAACGGACAGTGTAACACCGCTACGGGCAGCTGTGTGTGTTTCTCCGGCTGGGTTGGGGACCAATGCCAGCACTGCGGAGGGCGATTCAGGTACACCGAGCACAGCAAACCGCTGGTTCCATCACTGGGGCCGGTTCAGGTGGTTTGTTCTGCGTTAGAAATAGCACACCGCTTTACTACTACTACTACAGGTTCTGTCACTATAACACAGGGACTAATGTGAAATGAGAGAAAATTAGTTTAAAAGTAACTTTGTCTGGACACAATTTAGCACACCAACAAGGCTCTCCGCTGAATATTGTCCTCTTTAAGTCTAAATCAAAATTTCTTTGATAAGTATTTATGTAGGCTGTTAATTCAACGTACTAAAAATAGCAAAACGTTAGACTATCACAACCACAAACGTCAAGAGTATGTTTTTAAGCTTTTATGTGACAGAACGAGATAAACCTATGAAGTGCAAAGAAACTGTGAGAACATCAGTTTTTTTTTTTTTTTTTTTACATAAAAATCAGGGGGACTAATGTGACATCTGTACATCTGCACAGTCATCTTTCACTGGAGTTGCAGCTGCACATCTTTTGGCTGAAGTAGTGCTAATGTGTCTATCCACACATTAGCATTTTTGTCAGTTCCTCTTTGCACAACAGCTCAAGCTCAGTCTGGATGAAGAAAGTCTGAACATCAGTTTTCAAGCATCCAAGCTCTTCTTTACAAGTCTGGTTATATGTCTGAAGTCTCTTACTTTCTGTAAGACTTTTTGCTCTTTATTTGGCTTAATTTGTCTTTCCATCAACTCCCAATTCATTGCATGATGCTTTCATCTCCAAGAAGCACTGCTGCGCTGATTAAAGCGCTCCTTTTGCAAAAGGCAAAAATTTTAAATTTTTATTAGTTTTGTAAAGCTGATGGAGATCTTCCCTAAGAGATGGGCAGCTGTATCAGCAGAGAAAGATGAGTCTAGAAAGCACCTCATTATGCCGCCTCATTAAGACTAAATCTATACACAAAAAATGTTTGTAAACGATTTCCCTTTGTTCTTTAAAATTATTTGATTAAGTCAGGTTATTACTCGGACTGTCACATAACATTTTAAAAAGATGCGTTGAAGTTTGGCTTTGTAACGTAATATGTAAAAAAATAAAAGTTGAGAAACTTTTTCAAGGCACTGATGTGACTTCTTCCAATTTCCATCTGAAGAAAGTTGGAGGAAAAAATAAGTATGCTCAGAATACCTCCAGGCACAAACATAATACTTAAAAGGCTTTACATTAAAGGGAGTGAGCGTATTAGGCCTGTCATGGTAACAGATGGGCGATAAATTGAATTTATTGCGATAAACGATGATATTGTTGAAGTCATATAACGGTAATGGTATAATAATGCAAGTACACCCTCTTGATGATCAATAAACTTTAATTTCTGACAAACATTTAACATTTGGATATTTAAGACATGTTAAATATCCTAAATGAATAAGTGCATCTTGGAGTTTCTGTAAACAAAATTGCCCTAAAAAAAACAACAACAAGTTGAGACCAAAACACCAGACTGGAGCCTTTTGTCGTCCAGTTTTTTGGTAGAAAGAAAAACAATTTCACAAATGGAAACGACCTTGCTTGTTCTGACATCATCATGCGATTAATTGATTTATTGCGTCAGGCTAATACGCGTTCTGTTTCCCGCGAGCGTAAGTCGAGGTTGGACAATATTTACTTGACGATAAAGCCTTTGAGCTGTGTGGAAACAGCTGCGAGTTACAGTTCATAATGTGGTGGTAAACACAGGAAACGCTCACAAACTGTCCCCAGTGTAGGATGTGGAATACAGCAGCTCCATGTTGACGTCCTCTCATGTCGTCGTGGTAGAGCAGAGCGGAGTTAACTTTCCTTTGGGATCACTAAAGGTTTTTAAAATTAAAAACAACCTTTTATTGTCCCAATAAGGGGAAATCAGGTGTAAAGGCAGCATCAGATATAATAATTCACACAAAAAAAGTTGTAAAAGTGTTAAAAACAATGTATGTAAAAACCCACATTAAAAATAACAAATCATAATATACTGTACAAGACTGTAAGAGAAAATACTGAGCAGTTCTTAGAAAAAAATCAGACTCATGATCCAAGGAATGTCGGTTCACGTTCCCAAAAAAATGTACATGATATTCATGTGTATTGAGCATTAAAAAAAACAGTCTTATTTACAATACAGTATATACCAGTGGAGAAAAACAGAAGTGGAAATTTCATTAAAATTGAGTAAAAATGTAATGTACCACACCATGCATTTCTACTTTGATATTAAATAAATTTCTAAAAAATAAAAAAATATAAAACGGTGCAAATGATTGTGCAAGGATGCAAACACATTGATTTTATTTTATTTATTTTTTATTTAAGAGCAGTAAAAAATACATTATGGTTTCACTGAGATGGGAAAAAAATAATAATAATCTGCATCACTTGATGACAGCTTCATTCATATTACTGACTGCTTTGGACAGCATTGTGCCTCTCTGAACATCATCCCACCGATTCGACACAAACGAGCAGCAGAGTAAGAGATCAGCTCTTCCCCTCGTTTACTTTCTCCGGACCCTGAACTGAGTCGAACATGGAAGCCAGTCTTCCTGATTTTGCAGCGAGTTAGCGCGTCTTCACCGGCTAAGTGGCGATTCAGCATAGGCGCCATCTTCCTCAGGTTTAATTTGCTACCTCGTGTCATGCTGCCTCAGCACATTGCCAGCCTGTTAGGCTGTAAAGTTGAACCCGTGTAAGCCATGCCATGTTGTGCTGTGTGTGGCTCAGCAGTTGGATGGCGAAAAGGAAGCCCAGCCAGTTGCTGAGGGTCGGTGCTGACTGGACGGAGCGGTTTGCCTTTGGTCATGCTTACACAAAGAAAAATAATAATAAAAAGAAAAGAAACATGGCTGAAACTCTACATGCTCAAGGCCACCAGCAAGAGGGGTTTGGTAAACCACAATCTTAGATTCGTGGCCCTTTTTTAACAGAATTTTCTCACTTATCATCTGACTGCATAATCGTATTTACCAGTTTATAATGTCTGGTATCCGTGAAGCGCTGGTCTGCCAAAAACCGATTCAGATTTGTCGCTCTGAACTCTAAAAGGCAACAGAATAGTTTCAATGTCTTATTTTGCGTGCTAATTAAAATTTACAACCCAAAAAGACATTGGTATTTTTCATAACAATCAAAGGTCGAGAGTAGATTTGAAGCAAACTAAAGAAATAAAGCTGTCTCTAACTGTGTCGTTGAAAGCTGTGATAAAATTCCACAGGTTACGATGCAAACATAACCTTATTGTTAATCTGTACTAACAAACCCAGCGGGAAAAATAAAAAAAATGTCGCAGCATAATTCCCTTTGTTCATCTACAAGCAGGGCTGGTTCATATGGGTTAAAAATAAAATCTCAAATTTTGTCATTCCAGGTCTGACTTCCTATTTACAAGAGACAGAAAATATTTTTAAAATTGTCTTTTGTCTCAGTCAGTGCCATTGTGAGTTGTACAATGGCAAATATTGGTTTAATTAAGAGAGAATAATGCATTAAAATTAAGTGAAAAAAGTTGTTTGAGATTAAAAAACTATAAACTTGGAGATCTGACGTGACCAACTTTCTCCATGTGGTTCTTTCAGAACAGGCTCAGTTGTTTTCACAATCGTTTCAAAGTGTGTAAAAATGGGCCTGTGCGACTTAATATGAAAATCTGAACTTGATGCTCTATGGCTCTCAAATCAGATTTTGAACTTTCTGTTTCTAAAACCTTTGTTTGTGCTTTGTAGGGAAAAATTTATGAAAATTCCCCTTCACTCCTGTTCAGAAACTTTTAGTTCTTCCTACCCACTAAAGTGTTGATATTGTGACCGAATTCCCAATAAGAACCTAGAAATGCACGGCACACACTCCCCAATGGAAAGTCTATCACATTAAGTCAGCCAATTCATTTGGTACAAGCCACATTTGCAG
>NW_006800165.1:279808-289577 GCF_000485575.1 Poecilia formosa | reverse complement strand
TTTGCTTATTTACATCTTTTGATATATTCCTAATATTTTGTGTGAGATAAAGGTTAAGTGGTTAAATGAAAATCTGCAGAATGTGGCAAATTTTTGATTTGATTAATTGTCAGAATAATCGATAGAATTTTACAGAAATGATTGTTAGTAGCAGCCAAGCTAAAGTGTTTGGCTGGCGGGAAACTTGACCTCAGTTAGAGATCCTGATGCCTCCTCAGAGCTGATCTCCCTGAGAAAACGGGACGAATGAACCTTTGGCTTCGGCCAATTGCTAATAAAGTGGAAGTAATTAAAATGTTGTTTCCCTAGTGATCGATAACCAAACGTTGTTGCGAGCTGAATAATAACTTGAACCGTCCTCTGAGTCTCTTCCAGTCCGACTAATGAAACACTGCATAAACTAAGCTGAGTCCCGCAGTTCAGAAAGCTTCAGTCTAAACCAGAAACACTGACACATCCACCGTCTTGGCTCGTTTTGTTTTTTCTCTTCTTTTTTTTTCCGCCCTTCTTTGGCTGAGGGATCTCATTACGTTTCAACAACATAAGGCAGCTTTCCTTCCAGTTCCTCACCGACTCTGTTGTGTGACCTTCCAGTGAAGAACACGTGGAGCGTGGTCAGTACAGACGGAGCGCTGGTCCAAGGCGGCTACGGCCACAGCAGCGTGTTTGACCCCAGCACCAGAGCCATCTACATCCACGGAGGCTACAAGGCCTTCAGCGCCAACAAGTACGGGCTGGCGGGAGACTTGTACAAGTTTGAGGTGGACAAACGGAAATGGTAAGTCTTTTCTTTTAAACCCTTAAAAAAAATAGGAGTAAGTGTGGAAGTCGATAGAAAAGTCAGCTGTGGTCCAAACCACCATCTCCGTGTTGTTGCTCAGGACCATTCTGAGAGACAGTGGCTTCTTCCGCTACCTTCACACGGCGGTCATAGTGAGCGGCGCCATGCTGGTGTTTGGAGGAAACACGCACAACGACACGTCTATGAGCCACGGCGCCAAGTGCTTCTCCTCGGACTTCCTGGCCTACAGTTTGGGTTAGTAACACCCACACAGATGTATCGGCACCCCTATTTGTTATCTTTCCATTTATATCATGAGACTTTACTAGGAAATTGTGATGAGCTTTAAAAGCCATGCAAGAATCTCTCACGCTCTTCTGCAGATGAATCTCAACTAGGCCTTTTAGACAACCTAAACATCTGCGTACTGTAATTTCTGGACTATTGGGAGAACCTGAATAAAAGCCACACCCACAAAGAAAGAAAATAATAAAGAGAAGGACAATTGTACATGAATAGATCACACTTTTCTATAAGCTGCAGGTATCCACATTGTAACATGAGATATTTGCATAAAGATTTTTATTTTAACTATTAATGAAGTTAATTTTGTAAATGCTTTTCCCCATCTGTGCCTGCAACTCGTTTGCCTACCAGGAAAAGTCTTTCATCATTATTTTTATCTCCTTCCTGTGCACTAATTTCACTAAAGTAATAAATCAAGTATATTCAAATTGCACAAATCCCAGCTCTGAGGGACGTCCTGCCTGCAGTACTGCGTTGCGACAGCAGAGGGCAACGAGGCAGTTCAAAGTACTTTACCTGATAAAAACACAAGAATAAAAAGTCATAAACACCATAAACCACTAACACAACATTTTGTCGAATACCACCATCCGAATCATCAATACACATCAAATATGTTGGTCAATGTTCCAGTGACTCTAAATAGATGGGTTTTTAGCTTTTATTTAAAGGAACTCAGTGTTTCAGAAGTTTTGCAGTTTTCTGGAAGTTTGTTCCAGATTTGTGGCACATAGAAGCTGAAAGCTGCTTCTCCACGCCTGGTTCTGGTTCTGGTTCTGGGGATGCAGCGTAGAACCAGAAGACCTGAGAGGTCCTGAAGGTTGACACAACAGCAGCAGATCTTTAATGTATGCTGGTCTGAAGCTGTTCAGGGATTTCTAAGTCGCATTCTTTAGTTTTGGAATTGAACAGCCTCATTCACATTTCCTCAGTCCTCCTTTTGTTGTTGCTCTCACTATCACTGTTGTCTTGACACAAATTTGCCCTTGAGCTTCTGCTGTCCTCTGACCACTGCCCAGAGGTCCATCGTTTCATATCAGCCACATTTCCGTGTTCAAAGCGTGTGAAAAAGTAGCGGCGACCAGAAATTATGGTAATTAGTATTGTTTATCATTTCAAGCAGCGGTGGGTACCGCTAACTAAAAATGTAATTGTAACTATAATCATTGGTTCCACTAATGCTAAAGCGGTAGCATTAGCAGAAGCTAGAGCTAAAGTGTTTACTTCAATTCAGATTTTCACTCTGCTTGAAAACTGCAGCCTTCAAGCACTGATTTAATGTTGACATTATAATTTACATGCTCTGTAATGCCTTTAGATAATGTGTTTATTTCTTGCTCACTACCGTTTGTGTCCTATTTTATGTTCATCTGTTTCTTTTTTGAAAGAAAGTTATTTGGGGTAAAAAGAAAAGAGAATGTGACGCTAACTACTTATAACTTTCTTAACCGTCGATGACCAAAACTTCAACACAGATGTCGGATTTGATTCAACTGAAAGTTTACAAAACCGCTGAGTAAAATTAGAATTTATCCAGTAGAAATAATTTGGGGGAAGCTAAGTTTACCAAATGTTTTCAGTTAGCAAAAACGCTAAAGCGCTCAACAAAAAAAAATTAGCACATTTCCTGTTCACCCATTTGCCTGTGTTTTAATCATTTAGCTGAGTTGAGACGAGACGGGATAATTTCTAATCATTTCATACATTTCTACAAAGACCTGATCTTGACTTCTTGCCAAATAGCTCAATCATTCTAATCTGACTTTAAAACCCTTCTCCTGAAAGCAGAAATGAACTTTTTAGTTTGAGTCCTAATACCAACTATCATACCGTCTACCCACTAACCAGTTGTTTTGACCTCTATTTTGTTCGACCATCACACATATAAATGTGCTAAGGTTGCTAAACGCTATGCTGACTTGAGGATTAAATAAGTAAACTAATAGGTTGTTTATATTATTATGCTCCAAAGAAGCTTGCTCAAACGGCTAAATGTTCTTCCTATGGGTTTATTTCTAGCCTTTTCACAGACGGCTATAGCAATAGTTGGCAGTTTAGCGTGATCCAAACTTTCCACAGTAAGTGATTCTCATTATTTTATCAGCCTACAAACGTTGTTGTAGGTTGAGTTGGCCTCGTTCTGCCGCGCTGTCATAAATGGCTCGTTAATTGGAGGCCGGAGACTCCTGGGACGTCGGCCAGATTTCCCCAGAGGCTGCAGCGCGCCCTCGGGAAGTCCAGGCTTTTTCTGTGTCGTTAGAAGGTTTGACTGACAACCAGTGCAGTTTGAATCTGACCGTCCTCTCTCATCTGGGCCGCCACTCGCCACTGAAACTTCCTAGAGGAACTGTGACTTCTGCTTCTCTACGGGTGGGGGAATCATTTAATGACTCTGTAACGAGTTTAATATTTGTCATGACCCTTAACTTTTTGTTCCCACTCTCCATCTCCCACTCAACTATATATATATATATATATATATATATATAATTTATCGACTCTATAAATTGGCCCACCTCGACCAGCTACAGAGTTGTTGGCCGCAGCACCTTTGGTAATTGTTGGGTAATTACATTTGAGATGGGCCAAGTCTAGAGAGCTAATTCCCCCTCCCCTCCCCCCACTTTTAACAAGCTGAACTCAATTAAAGGCTAGAATTTACAGGCCTCTCCGTGTCCTGACATTGTCTGCTGCTGTTGTAATGGATCCCAGCTCTGAGGGACGTTGCTCTGTCCCTTCTGCAGTACCGTGTTGCGACAGCAGGTGGCACTGGCTGTTCGTGGACGTGTAGCCCTCTCTCCTCTGGGAGGCCATGATGACTTGTGCTCACAGAGTGATGGATGACATGCTGTGAGTGTGAGCCAGTGTTCTGCTGCTGTTCCCAGTTGCTACTGGGTTGTTCAGAACCTGACAACATGGAGTCTTTGAGCTTTTTCAGGGTTTTCTTTTCCCGCAAAACATGATTTGCACTCATTTTTCAAGACGTCAGCCATCACTATCTACAATAACTCTTTGAGGAATTTGAGTTCATATGAGTTACAACAATATCTAATTTCCCTTTGGATCAATAAAGTAGTTTCAAATTAGAATTTAATTTAATTTAATTTAATCTGCTCTGACCTGTTGCTATTCTGCTGGGGAAAAAAACGGCCTAAAACCTGGTGGATAAATATGGAAACTGTCCACAAAAATCTTATTGACCAAATCTCTGTTTACATTACTTTGCAAAAGTATTCACACCCCTTGAATGTATCCGTATTTTGTTGTCACAGCCGCAAATTTGATTGCATTTTTTATTTTATTTTATTTTATTTTTTTATTTTAGATGATGGAGATCAGTTTAGATCTAAACTCATTCAGAGGCAAGTAAAAAAGTACAATTTTATTTGTGTAGCACAATATCAGATAGACCACAAGGTAGATCACAAAGTGCTTCACAAAAGCAAAACAATTAAAACAAGACAAAAAAACAAAACAAAACAAAAAAAAAAACGTTAAGCAAAAACTTGTGTGAATAAAAATATCTGTAGTTTCTTAAGAGTACTTTTTCAAAAAGGATGTTTCAAAGCCTCGGCGTCACTGCCATTTAACAGACACGACGGCTCAAAGTCCAGACCTAAATTCAGGGAAGAAGTTGTGGCAAGTCTTAAACATTAGTGTTGGGATACATTTACAATCCAAAGGGCTGTTTTTGCCCTCAATTAAGGTAAATGAAACTCATTTAGCAGTGCAAATGTTTCATTAACTCTGAAAAAAACTTCAATGTTTTTTTTTTTTTTCAGCTGATATTTCTGAACGATGCATTTTCAAAGAGCCATCTTCCTCACCTCATAGACTTGTTCTCGCAGGATGTTGGCTGAAACCTCCCTCAGTGTCTTGAACACATTTATCCATCGTTGTTAGGAATAAATTCAGTCCTTTCTCCCTGCACTGTCATCTTTATTCTGTCGTTAACCTCTCGACTTCCCTTCATGGACACTTTGCTCTTTTTTTTAATTTCCATTTGACTCCAGGAGAAGACTTGCTAAAGGTCTCTCCTAACCACCCGAGGCGCATCCTCCCGCCTCAGGAAACGTGCGATTGAACATGTGAAAGTGGGCCGTCGCTCTGACCTCTGCTTCTTCCTCTTCTTGTTTCAGCCTGCGACGAGTGGACGGTGCTGCCCCAACCGGACCTCCACCATGACGTGAACCGCTTCGGACACTCCGCCGTCTTCAGCGACAGGTATGTCTTCATTATGACAAATAAGAAAAGAAAAATAATAATGTTTTTATTTAACACGATTACTTATTAAAGCTGAAACATGTAATTTTAATAAAACATGTATTTTTTACATGTTTGTTGAAACTGCCACCATGTCGTGACAGAAACAGGTAATCTGTGAAAAAATCAAGCTAATCTGCCTTCTGCTAGTGCACTTAGTCCTGATTGTCTATAAACAACCAATCAGAGGCAGAAGGAGGGACTTGGCGCTGTCGGTCTCTGCAGAGAGCCACACGGGGGCGACTGTGGCTCTGTGGGTCTTATGATTGGAAGGTTGTAGGTTCGATTCCAGCTGCCTCCTGCCACATTTAGCTAGCATAGCCTGTTGTAAATGCTAAACATAGTCACAGATAACGAGTAATATACCATTTTCTTGTAAGTGGTTTCTCTGCCAATAGCACATTTAGCAGCGAGTACATTAGGATGATTGATAGCGCCAAGACTCTCCTCTTGGCTCTGATTGGTTGATTTTGGTGCATGTCTTTAGATCAGTGGTTCTTAACCTGGGTTTGATCGAACCCCAGGGGTTTGATGAGTCGGTCTCAGGGGTTCGGCGGAGCCTCTGCCGTGGAGGTAAAGACACACTTATTTAAAGTCATGATGACGCCCCGCTTTACTGTCACTTGCTCCAGAGAATCACGTTACATTGCTTAGCCAATCAGTGCTGCGGAGGATCACTGATTGAAGGAGTTCCACTCTCAGCATGGATTTGAACTTGTGTCTTTAATAACTTCAGTAAAGCTCACCGTTTTTACCAAATTCTGTAGTCTAAATCTGCTCCTTAGTCACATCTTTTTGTGGTTGGGGGTGGTAATACAACTCATATAATTACATTACTAAACCAGAATACCGCAAATTATTTTCTGTGTAGGGGGTTAGGGGGATTGGTGAATGCGCATATGAAACTGGGGGGTTCGGTACCTCAAAAAAGGTTAAGAACCTTCTTTAGATGTCAGTAACAGCTCAGGGAGATGGAGGAGAAGATCAATCTTTTCACAGACTGTCTCATGTTATACTGTCATAATGTGGTAACAGTTTTAACAAGTGTTTTAAAAATATATTTTTTCTATAAAAGTTCCATACTGCAGCTTTAACTCATTTCAAGAAGAGCAAACCTGCTCTGATCCCTTCTTGTTGATTTTCACTCTTGTAAGTGCATCGGCACAAAGTATTTAAAGATGTATTCACTCTACATTTTGGCAAACAATATTCAATAAATTCAAGGCAGCATCTCAAACAGAAAACATGTTTGTATCCAGAAAAAAAGGCAGAAGTGCGCATGTCATTTGGAACGCATCACAAAATGAACACGACTTTGTGATCATTTGGAGCCAAAATGAAAACTCTAACTCAATTTATTAGCCATCCTGATGAGGAGTTATTTTGAAACGGTATGTGAGGAGAAGCGGTGGGAATGTGAGGGGCATGGTGCTGAGTCCTAAAACAATGACTCCAGGATTGTCTGACAGACTGCCAGCCACATTGAATTATACATCCTGTTGCAGAGAACGCATCAAATATTAACACGAATCCCCAGCTGTGTTCCAGTCACTCCTTCAAATGTGTCTGCACCTCCAGGTGGTGGTAAACTATTTTAGCTGATCACATTGTCACAGTAAGAAAGTGAAGACGGAAACAAGTTGAAAAAACCGAAGATAAAAGTAGCTGCGCAGGATATATGGATTAATAAACGTCACCTGAAAGTCATAAAGGAGAAACTTATTGTTTAAGGAGTCAATATGAATTTTTATGCAGTGTAGCAGCAGAGCAGGCAGTGTTTGGGGTTTGATTCCCAACATCAGGGCTCTGCCCGTTTCCTGTCTGAAACACTTCAAATAAACACCAATAGTGCCACAATATCATTGGAAAAAATGCATATATACAAATTTATATCAATTTATATCACTTTCAATGTCATTTCCTAGATGTATAATCACAATAATAAGAATAATCACAGTAACAGTTGACATCCTATTGGTTGGTGGTTTCATACAAGCAAATTATTAATTTTCCTTGTTTTACGATTGGCTGTGCACTGCAAAAACACTAAATCTTACCAGATATGTTTTGTCTAGTTTCTACTGCAAATTTGTCAGCATAAATAATAATAATTAACAGTGCAGGAAGGGGCAAAAGCCTGATAGACTTGTATAAAACCTTCATCCAAATTGTGTAGATTAAAAACTAATATAATCCTACAATAATCCTCCATCAGTTGATCATAAATTGAGAAATTCAATCAAATAGAATAAAATGCACATAAAAGCACAAATAAAAAGTATTAATGGAAATTTAAATAAAATGTGTAACAATGTAGAAAGCGACCATCACCATTCTTTAATTAAGTACCGTTTTAAATAACCTTTAAACTCTTTTACAGCTCCTATATCTTGTTGAAAAGTTACTTAAAAGTTATTTTTGTCTGGACCATTTTACACTAAGGCTCCCCTTATAGATGGCTAATAAGTAGTTTACATGTGTGTTATCAATTCATCTATAAACACTTTATATCATTAATAACTGTTTCTTATGCATTAGGTGTGAGAAGGAGGCTGTATGCTTAAAAAAAAGAAGTTTACAAATTGTACCTGTAAGAAAGTCTGAAATGTTTAGTACAACAACTATAGATAAAATATGTAGGTGAACAGATTTGCCTCAGTATGTGCCTTCTCCTCCTCATCCTTAATTAATGCATGCATAATACACAGTTATTATGATGTATAAAGTGTCTAGAGATGAATTAATAACATATCCATGTAGTGTACAAAGAAATTAGACAAAAACAACTTGGTCAAATTTTCCTGCTCTTCTACCGATGAGGCAGAATAAAGACCAGAAGGCCGACATGTTCACTAACAGCAGGGTCATCGTTCAGGTCACCTCCTCTAGAGGGCACTAGCTGGTTATTATCTGGGCTCATAAGGAGGAAGATGAAGGATCGCTAAATCTGGACCTTTCCTGGCTCACCTCTCCTTGTTCCCTTCTGCCCCCCCGTCCTGCAGCGTCATGTACGTGTTTGGGGGCTTCAACAGCCTGCTGCTGAGCGACATCCTGACGTACACCTCGCCCAGCTGCTCGGCCTTCTCCAGCCCATCATCCTGCAGCCAGGCCTGGCCCGGGATCCACTGTGTGTGGAACGGCAGCCTGGGGGCGTGCCTGCCTTGGGAGGGCAACAGCTCCAGCGCCGAGCTGCAACAGCAGCAGCAGCAGCAGCAGCAGCAGCAGCTCCCGGCCTACTGCAACACCAGATCATGTAGGAGCAACCAGGTTTTCTGTATTTTGTTGGACACGTCAAACAGGACAGGAGATGATCCAGAGGGACAGCTTAGCTGCGTTTTCTCTGCTTTGTTAAGCTTGCCGTTTGTCAAAAAAGATAAGTAAATTAAAAAAATCTCCATCCTCTGCCTCTACTGGAGGTTTATTTTAAATGCCAGCGGCACTGAGAAGATCTTAAAGGGGCAGGATTATGTAAAATTAACTTTTTTGAGCTTTATATCATGTTATAATGTTATTCCCTCATCAAAAACATACCTGGAGTGTTATTTTGATTCTTTCATGCATATTTGAGAAATTCTTTAATTTCCATGGCAAGCTATGTAAAATGCCTGGGTGGACCTAGCTCCGCCTTCAAGAATGAAACTCCTCCTCTGAGCTGCAGTTTCCAAGCCTCTGCCTCCCAGAGCGCCACTTCCCCACTCAGCTCCTTCAGACTAGCAACCAGCAATTAGCAAAAACCTGGTGGGACTGCACATCAGCTGTTCCATATAAGAGCTACGTTTCAGTGAAATGCTGTTAAAAAATGTTGTTGAAAGGTTAATAGAGGAGCCATGTTGTGACGACACATACACACCACACTTTTCAGATTCTTTGCAAAAGAAAAATTCAAGCCATGTACACCTCACTAAAGAACTATCTTGTGTTCTTTTATCAGTTGAAACTTAAATTATTAATCGCATTCAACTGGATTTGAGAGAAAATTTCTAAGATTCAAATTAAAAATGTTATCTCTCAACTGGAAGTGAAGTATTGCTTTAGATCTGCTTTTGGCTGCAACAAAAATAAACATAGCTGTTTTTTTAAGATATTCATTTTACTTTATCTTTATATCTCTCTTTTCTTCAATAAAGTCTTATCTCCATAGCAACAGAAGCAGTGATGTGTCTAACTGTTGCAGATGCCGATAATGAGAGGTGTGAGCAGTACACAGACTGCTACAGCTGCACGGCCAACACAAACAGCTGCCAGTGGTGTTCAGGCCAGTGTGTGTCTCTGGGAAGTAACTGTACCGCTGCTACGGTATGAAAACACACACATGCGAATGCGATTGCATACATACCCATACAGACACACACACACGCACACACACACACATGTTTGTGTTGGTATCTTTGTGGGGACTTTCCATTGACTTCCATTCAT
>NW_006800165.1:272821-279441 GCF_000485575.1 Poecilia formosa | reverse complement strand
ACACACACACACACACACACACACAGAGTCGTGTTTTCATGTCTTGTGGGGACTTTACATCAGGGGTCCCCAAGTCCAGTCCTCAAGGGCTACAGCTTGAGGACTGTAGCCCATCCTGCAACTTTTGGATGCATCTCTGCCCAAACACACCTGGATCAAATAAAGTTCTCGTTACCAGCCCATTTCAGAGCTGAATGAATGCTGGTGAGGTAACCTTAACCTTATATAAAACTTAATTCACATCGCACCTCTAAACATAGTAGAGCTCCAGTAAAACTGCAAGAAATGAGCTCCTCACCTTCCACAAATGACTTCCTTTTGTTGGTAAAACTGGTGAAAGTGGTCCTCTGTATATATTACATACGTATTATACACTACTACTGAGGAAAAGCCCTAACCACAGCATGCTGCTGCCACCACCATGTGTTCAGGATGATGTTTTGTTTTAGTTTTTCACCCAACGTTCCAAGTTGTGTCCAAACTGCAGTTCTAACAAGTTACAGCTATTAAAGCCTGATGTTAAATTACTTAGAAAAACGTGTCAGAGGATGATTATTGGTGATTTATACTTAGTCACCAACTTTGGCGAGGGAAGAAAAAAAGAAAAGCAAGAGAGATCATATTTCACTGACATTGGTCCATTTTCCGTCTGCTCACAAAGGGTCTGTAGGCGTGATAAGATTGCCAAGGATACAGTCACCCTGCAGATTACAAAGAACTGAATTCCTTCAGAGCCATTGAAAAGTTCATCATCTAGATTTCTCTAACAGCTTGTGTTTTTTGTTTTGTTTTTTTTCCTGAGAATCTCTGTGACGAGGCTGGCTGTCTTGCAGACACTACTGCAGCTGTTTACGGCTGAATGAATCTTTAAGACATGATCATCTAGCTAGCTGATGCTGATTAGCTCCACCATCTACCAACTGTAACGCCACTGAACTCACTCAGGTTTTTGTCCCTCTCCATTGGCGTAGATGAGGTGCTGCTGTTGTTGATGAGCTTTCGTTGATTTCCTCCATGATTTACTTCACCTTGTAAACCGGGCTGCGTCAGACGTGAGCGACGATTAGCGCTACGAGCCGCTCGCAGCGCTGGATCTGATTTGTCGCCCTGCGATCAAATCAGTCCTCATTTAGATGGTGTCAGACACACAGATGCACCTCGTACGTCTTCCCCCCCAGGCGCTCTCTACCGTCTCTTAAACATTTCATAAATAAGGATCAGCTTTTCTATTCTGTTTTATGATCATCTTAAAGGGTTTATTAATGCTTCCCAAACTCCTGCCATGAGCAGTGTTTGTCTGAAATGAATGTTTATCCATTTTTAAAGAACAAATTGATGCTAACTCCTGACATATGTTGTCTTTTTGCTTTTTTTTTTTGTTTGTTTGTTTTGTTTTGTTCCTCTCAGGGATCCATAGTGGAGTATGACGTTTGCCCCAAAGACAACCCCTCATATGTGTGCAATAAGAAAACCAGCTGCAAGAGCTGCTCTGTGGACCAGAACTGCCAGTGGGACAATCGCAACCAGGAGTGTATCTCACTGCCAGGTAGTTCTGACGTTCACTTAATTTGAAATATTGGCGTCATAGCATGAAAGTGAATAGAATAGTCTTAGTAAAAAGAACGTCTTTATGGTTAAATGAATCAGGGTTTAGCAAAAATTGTGTTGGAACTGCTGAACAAGCTCACATTGTCTATTTGTTTTGTTTTCTAAAAACTGAACCATTATTTTTCCTAACAGCTCTACTTTGGTCCTATTTGTCCAAAGGTCATTGATCCAGAAGTCTTCTGAGTCCTCCAGAAGAAAGTGTCTTTTCTCTGTTTAGAAATTGAAGCTTTACTACTGACGGCCTTTTCCACCAAGCCACACCGGATTTGTTCAGTTGCTGTTTTCTAATTTCTCTGACTGTGTTTACATTACAAATCTGTGCAAATCTTTGTTTAGCTTCTGTTGAAGTAAAAATGAAAAAAAATAATAATAATAATTTCACAACTGCAGAGTATCCATTAAGTAAGAAGCTAAGTCAAAATCAAACGTGACTAAACTTGTTCACACGATAAAACGGTTATATGTTTACAGTCATAGTGCTAGCGCTCATCTATCCGCCTACTTGGGAGTGGCTACATGTGTGAAGTTTTGGAGAAATTGTAGTCAATCATTTTACAGAAGAGCTATGGATTCATTTTACAGAAGAGCTATGGATTCGACACGTTTGAATTACAAACAAGTTTTTTTAAACTGATTTTTCACATTGACTGAAAAAACCAAAACAAACCATCGTCCTGCTACTTCCTGTCATCTTCTTTGTGGTTTCCATCAGTAGTAGCTTCTGACTGTTGATCACGTGACTCGTGATGCAATAAAATTGCTTCTGTTGCAGTTTTGCAAAATACATCTATTTCTGATAAACCACCTCATCCTCAAACATTTTTATTGAAAAAAAAAACAATTTCCCCAAAACTGCCACATTTCCATGAATCAAATTTGATTTTGTACTTTCAATTTTATGGTTAATGGAATCACACTTATTGTCAGGAACTTGTTTTTTTTTTTTTTACAATTTCTCCAAGCATTGTTCAGCCTGAAACGTTTTCTCCCTGTAGGACGACGGTCTTCACATTACTTAGAAATTAATTTATTGACAACAAAAACTCCTAGAATCCATTTTTATTTTTTCTTACTGTTATAAACGTATTTCAGCTTGATTTCACGCTGCGTTTTTCTCAATCCAGCGTCTTTTCTCTCTGCTCCAGAGAATGTGTGCGGCGAGACCTGGCACCTGGTGGGTAACTCCTGCCTGAAGTTCAACACAACCAGCGAGTCGTACGACAACGCCAAGCTGGCCTGCAGGAACCACAACGCCGTCCTGGCCTCCCTCACCACACAGAAGAAGGTGGACTTTGTCCTGAAGGAGCTGCAGATCATGAACGTCATGGTAAGGCTCGCGATGATCCTCGGATTAGCAAAAACAGAATGGTCCCCTTCCCTACTGGGGAAGTGGGAGGCAAGATCCTGATGCCACACACGCAGCGAGAGAGGAGCCGATTCCAGCAGAACGGCGGCGGTGTTTGATCGGCTCCAACAAGAGGGAGACATGACAAGGGTTTTCTCGTCTAATCGTTCCATTCATACTTGACTAGTGAGGCGCTTCCCAAAACTTGCCTTCAAGTATCTTTGTTTTTTTTTCTCCCTGGGCTCTGTTGTGATTTTTTTTGTCAAGTTGTTGGACCAATAAGCATGAAATAAGTTTCAAATGAACAGATCTTTCCCTCCAGAGCTCAGACACGTTTCATTTGCTCGATCTATTAGAGTGGAAACCCAGAAATCTATCCCAGCAACCCACTAATCACTTACAGGCTGCGTTGGCTTCTTTGTCAGTGGGGAAAAATGCTTTTTTTTTCATTGTTTAGCTTATAAACTACTCTGCTTTTTTTTTTTTTTATTTAAACCTGCTTGAACTTTTTTCATATTTGTTTGCTACAGAAAGAAAGCTTTTATTTATTTTATCAGGGTTTTCTGATGAATCAACACCAGATAATTCCTAAAAGTGAAGTTGTAGAAACTGGGGAAAAAAAATGTCTTTCAAACACTTTTCTAAATTGTAATCTGAAAAAGTGTGAAGTCCATTGGTTTTTCTTTTTTGTAAAATCTCTCAAACTGTCAGATTGGATTCAGTTAAACACATATAAACTCACATTTACTCATCAAATGTCTGAAGACTGAAGTTGCGCTGGGCTTTGTTAGTGGGTATCAGAATAAAGGAGGCTGAATATAAAACTACGCCACACCTTTTTTTTTTTTTGGGATGAAAAAAGTCTCATAAAATTTCAGTCACTTGCATTTCTATTTGTTGTCATGACACAACAAAATGTGAACATTTGAACATTTGAGGGGAATCAAGTAATTACAATACCAGTCTCTGAACTGGGAGTTTATTTCTGAGTTAGTTAAACCTTTTTGAGAGGATAGTAAAGGATTTATAAGAAACGAGAAAAGAGCACAAAGCCCATGCAGTGTGCATTTTTGGTTGTTACCATTATTATTATTTTTTAGCTCCAAGCGTGCACAAAGGCGGTTAAGATGTCCTCTTATGTGATGTTGACGTCGGCTTTTCCAAGGATTTTTCTGCCAGCATCAATCAATCCGAACTCTGGAATTACATGTCAGCCCTACTGTAATTTGTCTCTCCCAGAAAGCCTGCGCTCTTTCTTTGACATGGCAGCATATCTGCAGACTAGACATGGGTTTAAGTTGGAGAGCCCTTCAAGTCAGGTGAAATAAACCTGCCTTATTCCAGATAAATGACTGCTCTGTCGTTTTTCCTCTCCCCTCCCCTTCTTCAGTCAGGGTGCAGCTGTTTTCTGAAACAAAAAGACGATACTTGTCAAATAGTATTTTTTTGTTGTTGTTTGTTTGTTTTCCCCCAATCTTCACGTTAATCTAATTGGTGGGAAGGTGCCACCATTATAACAGCTGTAGTTTTTTTGTTTATGGAATCAAATGAACAGAACATGCCCAAACTGGACGTATAATCGAATCTTTCCACTTGATTCATCAGTACAAGACAACAATGACTCCCTGGGTGGGGCTGAGGAAAATCAATGTGTCCTACTGGTGCTGGGAGGACATGTCGCCCTTCACCAACACCACCCTGCAGTGGCTGCCTGGCGAGCCGAGCGACGCCGGGTTCTGCGGCTACCTGGCCGAACCGGCCTCCAGCGGGCTGAAAGCGCAGTCCTGCATCAACCCAGTGAACGGCAGCCTGTGTGAGCGACCCGGTAAGCTGTCGACGTTAACGCAAAGCCAAGGCGGACTGTCCGACCATTAAATGTGTTTCTATATATTAAGAGTGCACTGATTTCAGCTTTCTGTCTGACCACTGATCTTTAACAAGCCTGATCTACTGATTCCGATTTTGGCCAATGTCCTTTTTTTTTTTTTCCCCTCCCGAAATGGACAGTAGCTGATTTTCGGACTTTTGCAATGGTAGATAAGATCACAGTTACATAGTTTTTGCTGAATAATAAATTGTCTTGGAAGTTATTGCGATAAACAATAATAGCATTGTTTTAAGACGGTTTTGAATTAATACGATGGTAATGGTGGAATAATGCAGGAACACATTCTCAAAGATCAATAAGCTGTAAATTCTAATGAGCATTTAACATTGAAACTGGAAGACATTTTAAGACACCAGAAAAATACTTTAGTTTTAAAATTGCTTGTTTTAATTTATCTTGCGATGAATTAGTTGGTTGCTTATTGCAACATCTATATATTTATTTCTTTATATTTACAGTGCAAGAACTTTTGCCTTTGTCAAAAAATACAGCCAAGAATTTTCTAACGTATGGCATAGAAATGGAGTAATAACAATACTTTCCACAAGTAAGATACATAAAATCCTACTAAGATAAATTAATATTGTATTAAGGGTGAAAAAACAAATCCTCATTCAGTCTCCTGCTCCTCTTTTCCAGAGGCGAATCGGCTCTTAACCCGTCTCTTCATGCTTTCTCCTCTTAGCGAACCACAGCGCCAAGCAGTGCAAGACTCCCTGTGCCATGAGGACCACCTGCAGCGAGTGCACCAGCGGCACCTCGGAGTGCATGTGGTGCAGCAACATGAAGCAGTGCGTGGACTCCAATGCCTACGTGGCGTCCTTCCCGTTCGGCCAGTGCATGGAGTGGTACACCCTGAGCAACTGTCCACGTAAGACGACTCTTTCCTCTGGCTTCAACACTAACGACATAGAAATTCTTAGCCACGCTGCAAAGTAGAAAATGTTCAGTCCCAAAATAATTTCCCCATAATCACATTGTGGTATAGAACACAACAATGTGATTTATGCTGGTAATCCCCATCTAATCTCCTCTGCTGCTCCGAACATTACTCGTTCAGAATCAGGAGAAAACAGGAGCTGGATCTCACTGACGATTTTTTTTTTTTTTGGCACTTTTTGATGGATCGTCCTGTTTGTTTTTGGTTCATTTGTTAACATACTGAGGTGAGAATAAGAACTGAACCCAAGTGTTGCTGTGTTTCTAAAACACCTGAGTTGCATCGTGCTGTATGAAAGACGAAGCTCAGGTTTTGGTGTCAGAAAGGGGGCGATTGGAAAACCCTGAAAGATTTCACAGCTCAAAGTGGGGAGCAGGGTAAATTTCTTCAGACTACTGGCTTTCCCCCAGAAAACCTTCTAGACCCGGTGGTAGGGGGCGCTAAGGCTTATTAAAATGTTACGTTACAAAAATTCAGACGTTCACAAGCAGATGTGTGAGGCCGATATCAGGTGGAGACTGGTACGCACTGCCCAGTTCAATGTGTCAACTATAAACCTACTTAATCCATCTTTACTGTCACTGGTGTACAAAAACCCTTTTTGAAATAAACCATTGACTCTTACTCTGGCGGGGGAACAAGGCTTATAATACACTGGGGGAATTCCTGAACTGATATCTGCTACAAAAAAACGTCTTATTTCAGCTAAAAGGGCTAAAACTAGCTATTAGCAAGCAGCGTGACCTCACTTGTCCTAAGATAGGAATTGGATTTTTATTTTGCTTAATGGGTAAAATATCGCACATTTGTTGTGCAAGTGGAAAGAGGTAAAACTTGAG
>NW_006800165.1:258128-272064 GCF_000485575.1 Poecilia formosa | reverse complement strand
TTTGACAGACGGCTCCATACTTGTTCAGTCCCTCACATAAACATTGTTGTTTGTGTTTGGAAATGAGCATCCATGTTTGGCCCCGGGGCTGTTTATTGCTAAACCTTTAAAAAAAAAAAAGTATTTATTTTTTTTGTAAGATGTTTCAATTTCTTAAAATTAGACTAGAGACATCAGAGATTAGCAGCTTGATCTCTGGTGACCTGGGGAAACTTTGGGAAAAATTAAGTAATGTCTCAAACAATATTTTTTGTTTGTGTAACTAATAATATTTAGTTAATCAAACCAAATATGATTAACACGTTTAATTTGATTTTGTATATGTGGGTGGAGTGGTTGACCTTTGTTGACCTCTGCCAACACATTGCCATTATTATTATTAATTAAAATGATAGCATCAAAAATAAATCATTTTTGCTGCAAGAACATTTAGTTTAACTTGAAGAATGTGGGCCATGACCACCTCTCCTCTGGTTGACAAGCTTAGTCAAAGTTTAGGGGTATGAATGCTTTTGTAAGACACCTGAACGACGATGCTTGGATCATTTCCTGTGTGAGAGCCTCGGCTTTGACAGACGGCTCCATACTTGTTCAGTCCCTCACATAAACATTGTTGTTTGTGTTTGCAAATGAGCGTACAGATCCGTCCATGTTTGGCCCCGGGGCTGTTTATTGCTAAACCTTTAAAAAAAAAAAGTATTTATTTATTTTCCTCCAGGGCTTGTGTGTGTGTCTGAGACATTAATGCAGTACGCGCTTTGTTTACTCCCTGCCAGCCTGTCAGTGTAATGGCCACAGTCAGTGTGTCAACGAGAGCGTGTGCGAAAAGTGCGAAGACCTGACAACCGGCCGACACTGCGAGAGCTGCATCTCCGGTTTCTACGGCGATCCGACCAACGGGGGCAGCTGCCAGCGTAAGTACCCGTTCAGGTCTGCGCCAGATCGGCCCGTCAGCTTTCCACCGCACGCTCCCTCGTCCAACATGTCACTTTTTTTACTGTTCATTTTTACGTCTGCTGCGTCTCTGAGCCCTGGCGGCTCCTGTTGGGATATTAAAGAGTTACTCCTTCCACAGCCGATACCGACAGTCACTCAATCAGGCTATAAATCAATCGTTTAGCGTTTGGACAGCTTAATTTTGCTTTCTGGTATATCACTGCTGCTCTCTATGCTGTATATTCTCTTTCTGTCTCCCACTTGATCTACATTCACAAGGGTCTCATCAGTGACAATCAGTACATTAGGCTGTTAAAATGCACCGTTTTTCCTTTACTAGGACTGCACAGATTGCAGTTTTCTGGCCGATCACAATCTTTCATTCCGATTTTGACAGATTTTTTTTCTTTTTTTAAATAACTTGTTGGGTGTTTTAAGGTCATCACACACCTTCAAGGTTCCAATTTTATTTTACTATACAACAATACACGCTTGAACTACAATACACAGCACTCTTAAATATAAATGAAAAGCTTAAAGCGTTGCTGTCCAAAGCTGCCAGATTAACTGAACCAGAAGAGTTTTATTTTCCATAGTTTACTTTTTTCTCCCCTCCCTTTGTCGAGGCTGAGCAAAAACAGACTCATTTTCAGACCTTAATTCCTCTAGTGGTAGCTTCTGCTAACTGAAGAGTTTGTTGCGTTAACCCTAAAGCGCTAATCATAAACATTGGTTCTGCTAATGCTAAAGTAATTAGCAACCAAGAATTTAGGGGAAGCTAAGTGCGCTAAATGCTTTCAAAGTTAGCAAAAAAGCTACAGAGCTAAACAGAAAATTAGCTTTACCGTTAAAATGAAAAATGCATTTGTAGATCTGTGTCTCATTGTTGAAATCTATCCTATAGAATGAATTTTGAGTGTTTGAAGTACTGAAGTGAAATGTTTCCCAATACACACCAGACGTACTCTTCGTTAGTAAATGTTATTTCAGAAAAAATGGAGCCCTCATCGTGACTCTTCCTGTTTTTCCTCCAGCATGTAAGTGTAACGGCCATGCCAGCATGTGCAACCCCAGCAACGGGAAATGCTTCTGCACCACCAAAGGCATCAAAGGAGATCGGTGCCACATGTGAGTTTCACTTTCTGCTTCTCATGTCGTTTTATACCTTAAAACCACAATATTACTGCATCATATTTCCTTTATATGTTTATATTTTTCTGTCTGATAGATGTCGTGTTTTTTTGAACACCCTTTCTGCGCTGTGCAGTGTTTGTTTTAGGAAGCAGGATTTGAGTTTCACAAGGCTCTGTAGTTAACGTGACATTTGTCAAAATATTCATTCCGACTCCTTGAGGTTTTCACAAAAACAATCCATATGTGTTCGATTGGGATTCTGTTATAGACACTGAATGGCTGATAAGTGGAATAAAAAGTAGATTTGCAGAAAAAAATAATTCTATAAAGAAATTAAATTCCTATTCCTGGGAAAATCTAGTTTAGTTTGCCTTTTTTTGTGAAATTGTATTTTCAATAATTCAGTAATTTTTCTGTCTTTAAGAAAAGGCAGGCACTGCACTACCTGGTTATAATTAGTATTAGATGTGATTTTAAAAAAAATACTTCAGCATTTAAAAAGCAGCAGATTGTCTCCTCCTCCTCCCAGGAGAAATATTCTTACTGCTTTTTCCTGAACTCCTTCAAAGTCATGTATTACTTTTAGAATGACATTATTTTAGTATCTAAACTATCCCACCTAAATATTAATGAGCCTTAAAGACTCCTTAGTCTGTCCTGAATTCTTCTGATCATTTTCTGCCTTTTATTGTCCGTCTGGCCTTTATGATTATAGGACTTTGGAGAAACCCATTAAAACCTCCAGATAATGACTGGATGAATGGCATTCAGTATGAAAACGAGGCCGTATTTGTCCTGTTTCTGCGGGAAAATGTTTCCCGTTCGTTTCCTCTCGGGTTCATTGTTCCCCTGTCCACCAGTATTGTGATGTTAATTCAGCAGACAGAAAAATCAACCCTCCTTTCTGTTCTCCTTTTGTTTCATTCATTCCATGCTAACCACCCACCTCCCATTTCGGCTCACCTTTTCTCCACCTTTGTTTTTAAGGTGTGAAGTGGAGAGCCGTTACCAAGGCAACCCCCTCAAAGGGACATGCTACTGTAAGTGTAACTCCTATTATTACCAAATCCTGAAAAAAAAAAAAAAAATCTGTCTTATTCAAGTCAATGCAAAGTGAGTCTTATAGCGAAAATGACAGAGGATGATAGATAGAGGAGACTGTGGAGAAAAACAATGGAGTATAGATATGATGGCAATAAATAATTTTTTTATTTTATATATTTATTCCATTTTAATGATTGATCATTTTAACTATATATTACTGTCATTTTTGTTATTTTAGGTTATTATTTAGTAACCACTTTAAATGTTTTGTATTTATTTATACAAAATACAAAACATTAAGAAATGTTTGTTTTGTATTATTAATTTTGCATTAATTACAAAACATTTCTTAATGTTTCATTATTAATTTAGTTTAAGAATAAATAGATTGTTTTATCTTATTGTCATCTTATTTATTTTAGGTTATTTTTCCATTTTAATTCTTTGATTTTTTTTCATTTTGTTAATTATACATATATAAATTATAATTTGACATTTTTAAATTAATTACGTATAATATCATTCATAATCAGTGCAATTATATTTTTCTAAAAGAAAAATAGGAATGTATTTATTTCCTATGGCAATTTTATTTATTTTTTTTATGTTTATTTGGCTACCTGTTTGTTTTTTGGTCAGGTCCACACTCTTGCACATTAGATTTTACAGAACAGGACTGGTAGTTTGTTGTTTTTTTCCCCTCTCTCCACAGCAATCCTGTCGAAAAAGAATATGGTGATTTCACGGTTTTGGACAGGACTGCAATGTGATTTAGAAAGCTGTCAGAGATTAATGAACAGGAGTTTCTGTTATCAGTGGAATTAAAACTAAGTGCTGAAGCAATTCCCCGGACTGATTGGCAAGTCAATGAAAGTTTGAATTCCCCATCTTCCCCTTCTCCTGCTGTGAACGTTCATCACCTTTCTTTTTTTTTTTTTTTTTTTTGTGTGCCATTTTTAGACTCACCAGAGCGGGAACAACGAAGACATTAATTGGTTAGTTAAACAGCAGATAATGAAACGGCAGTCGTTTTGATTATCCAGCTTAGTGATCGGTTTAATGATTTAATTTAAAATGAAGTTCTTTGAGTTTTCTTCGGGTTGGGTCGCGCCTTGTGCAGTTTAGCGTCTGGTTACACTGTAGATGTGCTGCCTCTTAGTGGGAGAGACTTATATTATCACAGCAGATATTAAGCACATGTTACCAGAAGCATTTTTAAGTAGTATTAGGTTGCACCCTAAAATTCATTGCCTTACAAACATACACAGACTCCCCTTGAGTTAATACTTTGCAAAAAGATGTTTTTCTACCATTATAAATCAACTTTTGCCTTTTTTTGTTTGCAAAAGAAGTAAAAATGCTGTCAAATTTAATTTAGTGTCAATTCTCAATTATATTAACATCTGGACTTTGACTAGGCCATTCTGATAAATAAATTCTTTTACCAGAGCATTTCCACGATGGTAACACAGTTGCGGCATCATGAGATTTCAACTGCGTCTTATTTAGGGGGGTGAATACAAATGCTCATCACATGTTGCTGTTTTACTTTTTTCTGTAAGAGAAAATGGGAAATATTTCAGCTCAGTGGTGGACTTGGTAACTATTTTTAGCATTTCTAACATATTTACACACATCTATTGCTGCATTTCCATTACAAATGTATGTAAATCTTTGTCTGTATTCTCCTAATGTCGAAAAAAACACAAGTTCTCAGTTGTGACGTTTCCATTAAATAAGACATTAAATTAAAGTCGCACGTGAATAAGCTTGTTCACGCCATAAATAATTAAAAATCATGGCAGCAACAAATGTAAGCGGTTAAATGAAATGCATTCATGCATTCATATGGTAGAGACTACGTATGCAGCATTTTGGGAAAATTGTATGGATTCAACATGTTTGAATGTAAGTTTTTATGAACTGTGATGCTGTGAGAGCTCTGATGGACCAGCAGCACCTCGTCTATAAATAAAACAAAAATCAAAACAAGATCCTCCATCTACTTCCTGTCTTCTTCGTAGTTTCTACCAGCAGTAACATCAGGCTGTTGGTCACATGACCCCTGTGGTTCAAAAAACATATTTCCATTGCAGTTTTACAAAATGCATCCATTTCGATGCGGGTGAAAACCCACCTCCTTCTTGTACAAAATCATTTTTCTCTTTTGAAATTGCCTTGTTTTCATTAAGCAAATTTATTTTCATGATTTTGATTTGAGCAATTCTGTGGTTAATGGAAACGCAGCTGATGTCTCCTTGAACGCTTTCTGATAATGACTCGGGCTGCATCATCTGGTCAATAAGTTCACACTTCTGGAGGTTAACCGTTGAAATTGTAACTTTTTCATCCACTAAAACACACAACGCGACGGTTACAAGTTGAGATTAAAAGTCTTATTGTAAAGACCGAGGACATTGTTTGGAGTTGTAAATTTTAAATATGATTATTTTTCTGTCTCAGTAATCAGAACTGAAGTCAATCAACTGATAAACCAGTATCGAGACACAACAGCTCATATATCAGGAGCTTTTTATTTCTTTTGCTGCTTCCCAGATCAACCTTTGGACATTGAGTTGTGGCAGCAGAATTTCTCCTCAGAGGTTTTACCAGACTGAGGATAGATGTATTTCTCTGTGGTAATTGTTATTTTTCTTCAAAGGTTGGGGCAGGACGAGAAGCATCCTATATATATATATAAATATATATATTTTTTTTCTTCTTCTTTTTTCTTTTTCTTTAGAACAGCAGCTGGCGCGGCTACACACTAACAAAGAAAATGGCTTTTCCTGTGCCAGTCAATAAAGCTGAAGAAAGGCTGGGAAATTGAATTCTCGGTTTCTAGATCATGACGAATAAAGTCCAGAGAAAAGTGTAAAACAAAAAGGAAACCTTTGCGATTTTTTGTTGTTTTTTTGGGTTACTCGTTGACTGTTGTTTTGATGCTGTAATGGTTTCATGACCTTTTATCACAGGACAAACACACACAAAAATAAACATTCTGGTGGGGGAAAAAAAAAATAAAAGTGGAGAAATAATGGGGATCATTTCCCGCCCGGAGCGCTGTCTGAAAGCATGTTACCGGGCGACCTTCAAGCCAGACTTATTCGCCTGTTTTGGCCTCTCTCTCCAGACACGCTCCTCATCGACTACCAGTTCACCTTCAGCCTGTCACAGGAGGACGACCGCTACTACACCGCCATCAACTTTGTGGCCACACCTGAGGAGGTATGTCAGGCAGAAAACGCCCCGCTGTCATGGCAGCTGTCCACTTGCTAAGAATAAATATATTGAGTTAACCACCACATGACCGAGGTGCTTTATTTTCTGATTACAGTAGTCATGTGTCCCCTACTGCTGCTCTTCTAACATGTTTCTTCTTTGGCATTACCTGAAGTGAGTCAATGAATGCTCAAGAGTGGAAAGAAACAAAGATTTCTGCTTTTATAAAACTCCTTAGGATCAATTAACATTAACATTTATCAGCACCATGCAACAACACTTACTTTCTCTGAGGACAGTAAGATTGAACTTAGTATTTTAGTTTAAAAAATATTAAATAGGGTAACCCTAACCCATGCGTAAAACCCTTTGCACATCGTTAGCATGGTTAGCCTTAAACACAACAAAAAACCAGAGATGGTGACCAACAAAGTTTGGGTGGAGTCATTTGTCGAACTTTTAGCAGGAGCTCCAGCACAATGTAGTCCTCCATTGCTGTTTTCTGTCTCTGATGTTCTTAGGAGAAGACCTTTTTGGATGCAACTCTTTTACTTTAAAAGACTGCAAATACAACCCAGCCCAAAGCCCTTGAAGCTTCAATAACTTTAACAACATTGTAGATGATAGGCCAACAAAGTAGTTGGTTTATCATCAACTACTTTGTAAAGTAGAAGGAAAATGACGCCTGTTTTCATAGACTTGGCAAATAGAAATCTAAAAAGTGTGGTGTGAATATGTTTTCAGAACCCCTCAAAGCTCCGCCCACATAGGAGCACTGTTTTCATTTCAAAAACACCAACCTGTAATGTCATTTTTTTTACTCCCCCTGACCTGAAAGTGGTGCCGAACATGGAGTATGGCAAGTGTATAAAGCCTCCAAATGTCGTTAGCATTGGTTAGCCATAAACACAACAGAAAATAAAAAATGACCCAAAGACCTAACAAAGTGCAGGTAGTCTTGTTTTAGTATTTGATGCACCAGCTCCTGATGGTAATCCTCCATTATTGTTATGTATTGTGTCTGTGATACGTTTAGGGTTAGAGGTCAAGTTACGAGTTAAGCTAACATGTTAGCTTTATCACAAAAAATGCTTTTGCTGTCAACACTAATACACAAGAGTGAAATTTTCACTTCGTAGCCTGTTTTAGGAAATATTGTTTTTGATCCCCTAAAACGCCGTTTCCATGTGAACAAACGATTAAAAACCTTCCTGTTCTAGAAAAACAAGCTCTCTTGTGGGTGGGGCTTCAGTCAATTCTTTACGAGCCAAGTTTAGCTGCTACTCCAGCTGCAGGGGTTTTTGCGTGTGTCTCTTAAACCTTTACACATTTAGATTCCCCATTCCCATCACATCCTTTACAATCCAAAGTGCTGCTTTGGCTCTGTTTTCTTAATAAATACCATGATCACCTACTGTACGAACCGTGTTTTATAGCCCAAGAAGTAGAACCTTAGGATGACAAAACATGCTGGATATTTCTGATATCTTATTAAGACATGAGGGTTTATTAAATACCCGCCTTGAACAGATTGACCTGTGAATCGAAGTGATGTCTTATCATCCCGTCGCAGTCACACAGATGTTTTCTCAGCAAACAAAAGCTCGTCCACTTGCGTTTATTCGCCAGGAGCATCTGGAACTGAAAGTGAAATGAAAGCGTCTGATGAAATGTTCCAGATGTTTTTTCTCCCCTGATGAAGCTTTTACCAGAGTGTTGCAACGGCGGAAATGTAATCCATTTGTCATCTGAGCAGGAGCAGAGATAATTACCTTCATGCAGGAAGTGGTAACGGCTTGTCTGACTTAACTTCATCTGTAAGATTAGGAAAGAATCCAATTTAAATGCTTGTTCTTGCTTTTAATAAAGTGTGATTAGGAATTAAGTTTTGCATCTAAAACAAGTGAGTAAGACCTACTGTCAAATAAATGTGCAATATATTGTTTGGTAGAGCTAAAGGTGTGTTGTAGGGGTGCACTGATGGCCCTCATTTAAAAAAAAAAATATTCTAAAAGTTGGATCAGAAATCAATCCAATCAATCGCAAAGGTTTAAAAATCTTCCACATACTTAAAAAAAACAACAAAAAAAAAAACAATTGAAGTTTGTGGTAATAAAGTGACAGCATGTTTAAAAGTTTTAAAGGTTGGATCATTTTGTAGCTGCTGCTGAAAAGTGCTAGCTTTCAGTCTTCTTTCCTCAGTAACAACATCCAAACCGAAGAGTGACATAGTAGTGCTTGGTGTGGTGCATTCACTGACTGCATTTTAAAGTTTTTTTCTTCTCAAACTGAGCTGTCAACCAGCACAACTCGGTCTCTCTCTGCACATCTCCAGTCATGTCGTCTTCAAAAACAATATAATACACAGAGTTTGGAGTTATTAAATGAATTTATCTTCTGTTACCTGTGCCGTTTGCTCTTATTCACAAGTGTATTTGTGATGCTGCAGCGTGAATAAAATCTCTACTCCGCTTTCTGACCTGCGACTTTGAGTTTCTCAGTACCTAATGAAATCAAATCTAGCCTTTCCTCACTGGCTTTTGCTTCTCTTACAAGTATTTTTGTTGTTTGTTTGTTCTTGTTTTTTTTGGAGACAAATTAAAAGCAGTGATGTTGCTGCTGGTATAATTGCTGTGTTTCCGCTCTCCCCACAGCCAAACCGCGATCTGGACGTGTTCATAAACGCCTCCAAGAACTTCAACCTGAACATTACCTGGGCGACCAGCTTCACAGGTACGTTTCTGTGCCACAGGAAACACACCTAGCAACAAGCAGCTGCTTCACACGTCCAGCTGAAAGCGAATATTTCTTCCATTTACTTCCAAGGAAGAAAAATGAAGTTTAAAATATTGTCCTGTTGGGTTTTTTGACTTTAAATTATGAATAACTTTGGCTTAAAAAGTAGACAAAAAGAGGTTGCTACTTAAAGGGCATTTTTGTAGTTTCTGCAATATTTTCTTACTATGTTGAGGTAAACTGTTCTGCTTTTTATTAATATTTTTAGAATTCCTATAGTGTTCTGTTTGGTTCTTTTCTTTTCTACTACACCAACTTTCACTCCTTTTTTTCTTTCTTTAAATTGTCGACTCAACATGGCTTCCTTTCCTTCCTTCTTCCCTTCATCCATTATGACACTTTTTTTTTTTTTTTTTATTCTGTTTTCCAGCAGGCACCCAGACCGGAGAGGAGATTCCCATCATCTCACGGTGTAACATCAAGGAATTCAAAGACAGTTTTTCCAACGAGAACTTTGATTTCCGCAACAGTCCGAACATAACATTCTTCGTCTACGTCAGCAACTTCACCTGGCCCATTAAGATCCAAGTGAGTTTCTTTCAACCTTTGCCGAAAGACAATCCTTGGGAAACTCTTTTCTTTTTTTTTCAGTTATTCAGTTGAATAGAGAAAAGACTAAACGGGGAACGGCATTTAGTTTGTATTACAGCACTGTTATTATTAGTGCTGCAAATTGATTGAAAAATGTAATCATGCTCTAGCGCTGTGATTCATCATAAAAATGCATGTTTTCAATAAACGTTTGGGAAAAATGTTCAGTCGTCTCAAGCTGGTCAGGTCAGTTCTTCATGTTCAGGACGGTTTAAAAGAAGTCATTTTGTTTCAAACGTAATTTTGAAATGCTAACTATTAACTGGTTGCTCTTCAGTGGGAGGATAATTCATTGTTGCAGCGAATAGGTTACATTTTAGCTTGGTGTTATCTAAATGTCTATCTTTTTTTTTAAAGTGAAATTTCCCGCTGAGCGCACCAGTCCGACTCTCCTCGCTCATTTTTTCACTCGCGCTTGCAACTCTCCATTTCTTTTTTTTTTTAAAGGTTTTATCGGCTCTACTAGCCTTTATTTGATAGTTAATTGACAGGAAAGTGGGAAATGAGAGATGAGGAAGACATGCGGCAAAGGTCGCCAGGTCGGGAATCGAACCTGCAACGGCCACGTCGAGGACTAAGGCCTCCATATGTGGGTTGTGCTTAACCCCTGCGCCACCACAGCACCCCACGTGACTCTCCATTTCTGACCGCAGTACGCAGTACAAGACCGTGTAAAACGCTGCTTTCAACTAAGTAACCATCTGCAAGAGAGAGGCTTTTAGGTCAATTTAGGTAACGCCATTAATATGAATTATGTAATATTACCACATTAAGCTTTTTAGATCAATCGCATGCATTCATATGTTAACATTTATAGGCCTAATAATTATTAATGTGGTTAGGATTGTTTCTTTGATTATGTTTTCGTTCTGTTAGCCATTCTTGGTGGCCCTGCTTTTTTCCCCCCACTTCATCCTCTCTACATGGAGGGTGTCCATGCATTGTTAAAAGGTCTTAATGTATCTTAAAGTAAGGCCTTAAAATGTCTTAAGTTCCCATAAAATAAGTTGGCCGTTTATTATTCACAGGTCTTAATTGTTGCGGTAGGACTAGTTAACTTCATATATTTTGTGTAGTTTTCTTGTTTCTCACTGGACTTTACTGCTGCGTAAAACTTTGAGTCATGCTAGCTGTCAACACATTTTCTAACTAGCTAGTGTAAAGCCACCTAGACTTTTTACATCCATCATGGTTGAGTGCAAATTTATCGCCGGCTGTCTGGACGATGCTCATCTTAGTCATTGGCTCACTTCCGTTGCCATTCCTTACAATTTCTTTATTTATTTGCGATTTTCTTTTGTGCATTTCTGTTGCCGTGCAGGTCTTAAATTCCTTTCAAAGTGGTCTTAAAAAGTTTTAAGTTTGTGTTGGTGAAACCTGCAGAAACCCTTGTATAGTTGGCATATCGGTAATATTTTTTCTCCTGAACCAGAGGTGCAGTGTTTTCATTTTCATGTTTTAATTGGTCATGAGGTAGAGTAGGGGTCAGCATCCGCTCACTTGTAGGCGGAAAGCTGTTTGGCCCAGATACGACCGAGGCTTGTTGCTTGCAGCCGTCGAAAAGTCAAACTTGCGACTTAAGTATAACCACTGGGGAGGCTTTCTCTAAATCAGCTTTACATATATCAAAATCCTAAAAGTTATTTTTCTCATTTCTCAAAAGTTTTAGGTCTAAGTGAGACATTGGAGGCTGTCCTGAAAATGTGTCCAGTGTGGAGGAGCTGCTGCTCCTTCAGAGCAGAGTGTGTGTGCTGGACTGGTTGATGTTTGCTTCCTGGCAGCTGCAGTGAATGAGACCCTTCATCTGCTGTCCTGCTAGCCGCCAGCGTGTGTTTATGTGGCTTTGCTACAATCAGTGCTGGACTCAGGGAAGCGCTGATGGAGAGAAAACAGTCTTTCATCAGCGCTGTAGCTGTTGTGATGTTTAGTAAATCAAAGGCTCCTTGTTTTTTTTATTATTATTTGTCGCTAATATTTACTGTGTGAATAAACTTAAGAAGCGTAGTGTCGGCGTCACACAGTAAAGCAAAACCTCTGTCCCAAAATATCCAGACATCTTCCTTTCTTCTACCTGTATTTCATTTCCTTCCTTTCTTTCTTTTTTCTTCCTTTCTTCTTTTCTTACATCCCTTTTTCTTACTTCCTTCATACCATTCTTCCTTAATTCTTTCATACCCTGCTTCCTTCCTTCCCTGCTTCCTTTGTTTCTTCTTTCCTTTGTTTCTTCCTTTTAACTTCCTTCCTTCTACCTGGACTTCATTTCCTTCCTTTTGTTCCTTCATTTCTTCCATCTTTTGTTTGTTCATTCTTTCCTTATTTTTGTACTTTCCTCTGTTTTTTTCTTATTACTTCTTTCCTACCTTTCTTGCCTTCCCTCATTCTTTCCTTCCTTTTTACTTCCTTCCTTCTACCTGTACTTCATTTCCTTTTTTCCCTAGAGTTGAGTTCAGAGCTGGTATCAGGTCATTCCAGAAGCTTTATGCTTTTCATAGTAGGTTTGATGTTTAAGATATTTTCTCTGTTAAAAATAAATATCAATACAGTCTAAGGTAAATATGAAAAACTCAGACTTGACGAGTTTTAGCCTCACAGAACATAAGACAATATAAACGGTTCTTTGTTTAGCTGTGATGCTGAGGATTGTTCCTATGTGGTTCTGATCTGGGCTCTGAATGTCGACCCGGTTAGCGTTTGCAGGCTTGCACGGCGTGGTGGGAGAGAGAGGCGCTCCCGGCAGTCCGTCCCAGCAGCGTTCCACCCGGAACAGCTCTGAGTGATGTGACTGGTCACACCGTGCAGACCCCCTCTGCCTGACCCGGGGAGGTGAGGGGGGGGCAGAAACCACAATCCTGCCACCATCTTCTATGCTCAGCTGTGCAGTGTGAGAGGATTTCAGGTCTTTCTCAGCTTCAGAACCTCAGGTGGTCCACGTCGCCGCTCCGCTGCATTTCCTCCTCTCATCCTGCTCTGATCCACTTCATCTCCTGTCTTACTGGGTGGGATCATGTAGAAGATCACCCCCCTGTTTCTGAAACCAAAAGAGCGCAGGACTTTTTCACCCAGCACTGAGGTAAACCTCTTCACCTCTCCTCCTCCTTGCGCCGCCGCTCGTCTCAAACCACTTTCCACCGCTTACTAATGGTCCTCCATTCCTCCTCTCTGCTCCTCTCGCCTTCGCTGACCTGCTGCTGGACTTTTTGCGCGTGTGATCGTAGGTGGCGGGTGCCTCCGGCGCAGATCGGAAAAGTGACGGACCGAGAAGGAGTGAAGGGCAAAGTGGAATGTTAAGTTGAAACACATGCTGCATTCAGAGACGGCCGCGTGTGGAAAGCCAGAGCCCCACTCTCTAGGCTTCTAACACAACTCTGCTTACTTCCTCACACACCGACTCCGTCCACCTTCACATGCTCGGAAGTCGGAAGAATCGCAGCTCATGCGTTTTTCAGTTTTGCGACCAAACCACCTGCCAGTTCCATTAAACCACCGGCATTTGTCACGAAAAATACGTTCTTTGTTTCGCCCGCCCTGACACCAAAAGATGAGATTGAAATCTTTCATGTCATCATCGTCTGTGTCGAGCAAATCGGATCATGAAAACAAAATCAATTGCGGTGAAATTAGTCAGCCAAGAGTTCCCCAAACCCCTTGATTCTGTTTTTTTTTCCCCTCTTCCCCCACTCCTGATAAAGAATAGATCTGAATTTAATGATGTTTGTAATTAAACAGAAATCCCAGACTAATTACATTAAAGAGCTGTGATCCTCCTGTTCTTTGCCTTGGTGAACATGTCATGATATGGTGGAGATTAGAACAGCCTCCTAATTTGATGCCCCGCTGCGGAGGAGCAGCAGTAGCTGCAGCAGTAGCTGCAGCGATGGGCTGGCTGGGCTCCACTCCGTGGAGCTGTGGAGTGTTTATCTGGGCTGCCTGTGGACGCCTGGTGCTTCACAGCAATCTGAGAGGAGGGGCAACAGGAGTGGAGGCTTTGTCAGTGTGCAGCAGAGAGAGAGTAAAGCTAGGTCATAATTTGAGGAAAGAAAAAATAGCACTGGTAAAAACAAATGTGTGTATATTTATATACATGTATACAGAGTTTCCCCCAGAAAATCCCGGTGTTCTTGGTGCCATCAGTCTGGCTTAATTTGTCTTTACTATCACTGTTACTAGTGTATTAAAAAAAAAAAAAAAAAAAAAACATATTTAAAATAAATAA